>NW_027592984.1:0-41395 GCF_964213995.1 Mustelus asterias
CGGGTCTCCCCTTCTCCTCTCTCCCTCTTCCTCAGACACTCTGCCCTCTCTCTCCTCACACATGCTACACCACACTCTCCCTCTCTCCCCTCTCTCCCCACCCACACCCTCTGTCCTCTCTCTCTCACACACGGTCTCCCCTCTCTCCCTCTCACACACTCTCCTCTCCCCTCTCACCACCTCTCTCCCCCTCTCCTCACCCCCACTCTCCCCTCTCCCCTCTCACACACACCTCCTCTCCTCACAGACACCCTCTCTCCCTCTCGCTCACACTCTCCCCTCTCTCCCTCACACACACTCTCCCCTCTCTCTTTCACACACACTCTCCCCTCTCTCTCACACACCACACTCCACTCTCTCTCTCACACACACACTCTCCCCTCTCTCACTCATACATGCTCTCCCCTCTCTCTCACTGACACTCTGCCCTCTCTCTCACACACTCTCTCCGCTCTCTCTCTCTCACACACTCACCCCTCTCTCTGTCTCACACACACTCTCTCCCCTCTCTCTCTCACACACACACTCCCCCCTCTCCCTCACGCACTCTCCCCTCTCCCTCCCTCACACTCTCTCCCCTCTCTCCCTCTCACACACTCTCTCCCCTCTCTCTCTCTCTCTCTCCCTCATACACACTCTCCCCTCTCTCCCTCTCACACACTCTGTCCTCTCTCTCTCACACACTCTGTCCTCTCTATCTCTCTCACACACACTCTCCACTCTCTCTCTCTCACTCTCTCCCTCTCTCTCTCTCACACGGAATCTCCCCTCTCTCTCTCACACACACTCTCCCCTCTCTCCCGCTCACAAACACTCTCCCCTCCCTCCCTCTCTCAAACTCTCTCCCTCTCACACGCTCTCTCCCTCTCTCCTTCTCACACACTCTCCCCTCTCTCTCCAACACACACTCTCCCCTCTCTCTCGCTCACATACACTCTCCCCTCTCTCTCTCTCACACACATTTTCCTCTCTCTCCCTCTCTCACACACTCTCACCTCTCTCTCACACACACTCTCTCTCTCTCACACACACTCTCCCCCTCACACACACTCTCCCCTCTCTCTCACTCACACACTCTCTCTCTCTCTCTCTCACACACACTGTCCCCCTCTCTCTCTCTCACACAATCTCTCCTCTCTCTCCCTCACACACTCTCCTCTATCTCTCTCTCACACGCTCTCCCCTCTCTCTCTCTCACACACACTCTCCCCTCTCTCTCTCACACACACTCTCCCCTCTCTCTCTCTCACACACTCTCCCCTCTCTCTCTCTCACACACTCTCCCCTCTCTCCCTCTCTCACACACTCTCCCCTCTCTCTCACACACACTCTCCCCTCTCTCTCTCTCACACGCTCTCCCCTCTCTCCCTCTCTCACACACTCTCCCCTCTCTCTCACACACACTCTCCCCTCTCTCTCTCTCACACACTCTCCCCTCTCTCTCTCTCACACACTCTCCCCTCTCTCCCTCTCTCACACACTCTCCCCTCTCTCTCTCACACACTCTCCCTCTCTCTCACACACACTCTCCCCCCTCTCTCTCTCACACACTCTCCCCTCTCTCTCTCTCACACACTCTCCCCTCTCTCCCTCTCTCACACACTCTCCCGTCTCTCTCTCACACACTCTCCCCTCTCTCCCTCACACACACTCTCCCCTCTCTCTCACACGCTCTCCCCTCTCTCCCTCTCACACACACTCCCTTCTCTCCCTCTCTCACACACTCTCCCCTCTCTCTCACACACTCTCCCCTCTCTCTCTCACACACACTCTCCCCTCTCTCCCTCACACCCACTCTCCCCTCTCCCTCTCCCACACACTCTCCCCTCACACACACTCTCCCCTTTTCCCTCTCACACACTCTCCCCTCTCTCTCTCTCACACACACTCTCCCCTTTTCCCTCTCACACACTCTCTCTTCTCTCTCTCTCTCTCAGACACACTCTCCCCTTCGCCCTCTCACATACTGTCCTCTCCCTCTCTCACACACATTATGCCCTCCCTCTCTCTCACACTCTCTCCCCTCTCCCTCTCACACACACTCTGCCCTCTCTCTCTTCCTCACACTCTCTCCCCCCCTTCCCTCTCACACACAGTCCCCTCTCTCTCTTTCTCACACTCTCTCCTCTCTCTCTCTCACACGCTCTCCCCTATCTCTCTCGCACACACACTGTCCCCTCTCTCCCTCTCTCACACTCTCTCCTCTCTCTCTCTCACACGCTCTCCCCTATCTCTCTCGCACACACACTGTCCCCTCTCTCCCTCTCTCACACTCTCTCCTCCCTCTCTCTCACACACGCTCCCCTCTCTGTCTCTCACACACACTCTCTCCTCTCTCCCCCTCTTACACTCTCCCCTCTCCCTCTCACACACACTCCCCACTCTCTTTCTCACAAACACACTCCTCTCTCTCTCACACATACTCTCCCCCCTCTCTCTCACACACTCTCCCCTCTCTCTCTCTCTCTCACCACTCACCCTCCCCGCCCTCTCTCTCTCACACACACTCTCCTCTTTCTCCTCTCACACACTCTCCCCTCTCTCCCTAGCACACACTCTCCCCTCTCTCCCTCTCTCAGACACTCTGTCCTCTCTCTCTCACACACGGTCTCCCCTCTCTCCCTCTCACACACTCTCCCCTCTCTCCCTCTCACACACTCTCTCCCCCCTCTCCCTCACACACACTCTCCCCTCTCTCTCTCTCTCACACACACTCTCCCCTCTTCCCTCTCACAGACTCCCCTCTCTCCCTCTCGCTCACACTCTCCCCTCTCTCCCTCACACACACTCTCCCCTCTCTCTCTCTCACACACACTCTCCCCTTTTCCCTCTCACACACTCTCTCTTCTCTCTCTCTCTCTCAGACACACTCTCCCCTTCGCCCTCTCACATACTGTCCTCTCCCTCTCTCACACACATTATGCCCTCCCTCTCTCTCACACTCTCTCCCCTCTCCCTCTCACACACACTCTGCCCTCTCTCTCTTCCTCACACTCTCTCCCCCCCCTCCCTCTCACACACAGTCCCCTCTCTCTCTTTCTCACACTCTCTCCTCTCTCTCTCTCACACGCTCTCCCCTATCTCTCTCGCACACACACTGTCCCCTCTCTCCCTCTCTCACACTCTCTCCTCCCTCTCTCTCACACACGCTCCCCTCTCTGTCTCTCACACACACTCTCTCCTCTCTCCCCCTCTTACACTCTCCCCTCTCCCTCTCACACACACTCCCCACTCTCTTTCTCACAAACACACTCCTCTCTCTCTCACACATACTCTCCCCCCTCTCTCTCACACACTCTCCCCTCTCTCTCTCTCTCTCACTCACCCTCCCCGCCCTCTCTCTCTCACACACACTCTCCTCTTTCTCCCTCTCACACACTCTCCCCTCTCTCCCTAGCACACACTCTCCCCTCTCTCCCTCTCTCAGACACTCTCCACTCTCTCTCTCTCTCACACACTCTCCCCTCTCTCCCTCTCACACACACTCCCCTCTCTCCCTCTCTCACACAGTCTCCCCTCTCTCCCTCTCACACACTCTCTCCTCTCTCCCTCTCACACACTCTCTCCCCCCTCTCCCTCACACACACTCTCCCCTCTCTCCCTCTCTCACACACACTCTCCCCTCTTCCCTCTCACAGACTCCCCTCTCTCCCTCTCGCACACACTCTCCCCTCTCTCTCAAACACACTCTCCCCTCTCTCTCTCTCACACACACTCTCCCCTCTCTCTCTCACACACACTCTCCCCTCTCTCTCTCACACACACACTCTCCCCTCTCCCTCTCTCTCTCACACACGCTCTCCCCTCTCTCTCTCTCACTTACACTCTGCCCTCTCTCTCTCTCTCACACACTCTCTCCGCTCTCTCTCTCACACACACTCTCCCCTCTCTCCCTCTCACACACACTCTCCCCTCTCTCTCTCTCTCACACACACTCTCCCCTCTCTCACTCTCACTGACAATCTGCCCTCTCTCTCTCTCTCACACACTCTCTCCACTCTCTCTCTTACACACACTCTCCCCTCTCTCCCTCTCACACAAACTCTCCCCTCTCCCTCTCTCTCAAACACACTCTCTCCTCTCTGTCCCTCTCACACACTCTCTCCCCTCTCTCCCTCACACACACTCTCCCCTTTCTCTCTCTCTAACACACACTCTCCCCTCTCTCTCTCACACACTCTCCCCCCTCTCTCTCTCACACACACTCTCCCCTCTCACTCTCACACACACTCTCCCCTCTCTCTCCCTCTCACACACGCTCTCCCCTCTCTCCCTCTCTCTCACACACTCTCCCCTCTCTCTCCCTCTCACACACACTCTCCCCTCTCTCTCTCTCTCACCCACTCTCCCCCCTCTCTCTCTTTCACACACACTCTCCCCTCTCTCTCCCTCTCACACATGCTCTCCCCTCTCTCCCTCTCACACACACTCTCCCCTCTGTCCCTCTCACACACACTCTCCCCTCTCTCCCTCACACACACTCTCCCCCCTCTCTCCCTCACACACACTCTCCCCCCTCTCTCTCTCACACACTCTCCCCTCTCTCTCTCACACACACTCTCCCCCCTCTCTCCCTCACACACACTCTCCCCCCTCTCTCTCTCACACACACTCTCCCCTCTCTCTCTCTCTCACACACACTCTCCCCTCTCTCTCTCACACACACTGATGCGCGATATAACTCACGAGGCTAGAGATGCTCGAGGAAATAAAGGCTTTTATTAACTACTACAATAGAGCTACCATATATAATACACGATCCCAGACTGAAGGGTCCCAGACAGAGCAGTGACCTTTATACCTCTCCCAGGAGGCGGAGCCCGACTGGGATGTACCATAATAACTATATTACAGGTAGAACAGCCCAACCCTAACCCCAACAGTAACATGTAGAACAGCCCAACCCTAACCCCAACAGTAACATATATACAGACTCATAGTACTGGCCAGACCCTGGCTCAGTACTACCTGGTGGGAACCAACGATGGTTCACCACATTCACCCCTCCTTTGAAAACAAAGGCCGGTGGGGTCCAAAAACACAGAACAATTGTTCATCAGTCTATATGTTCAGACGGTCTGGGGGACCGCACCGTCGTTGTGACCTCCTCAACACCAGCGATGACACTGGTGTAGGCACTCGCGGTGGCGTTCTCCCCAAGGCGGTGTCCAACCGCTCCTCCAATGTCTCACGTGCCGGTAGACCCCGAGGTGGTGACAATCCGCTGAACTCGGACACGCCTTGAAGTGGCGACCATCTCCTGGACTCAGGCAAGCTGTACACGGGAGTAAAAGGATTAAGTGATGGTCCCGATGCTGCCCGCGCTGTCTCAGGAGGGGAAACAATAGTTGGGGGGTCTCTAACAGGAGGTATGGGAGCGACGGGTTTCCAAGCCCCCTGCTGGCGCCAGGTCTCGAATCGAGACCGTGTCCTCTCGCCCGTCAGGGTATGCCACATAGGCATACTGAGGGTTGGCGTGGAGGAGATGGACCTGTTCAACCAAAGGGTGGGACTTGCGGGTCCTAACATGTCGCTGCAGGAGGACAGGTCCTGAGTACGTCAACCAAGACGGTAATGAGGTCCCAGAGGAAGACTTCCGAGGGAATGAAAACAGTCTCTCATGGGGAGTAGCGTTGGTTGCCGTACGCAGGAGTGAGCGTATGGAGTGGAGTGCATCAGGGAGCACCTTTTGCCAACGGGAGACTGGAAGACCTTTTGACTTCAACGCCAGTAAGACAGCCTTCCAGACTGTAGCATTCTCACGTTCCACCTGTCCGTTACCCCATGGGTTGTAGCTCGTGGTTCTATGGTTCTACTAGAGGCAATCCCGTATGAGAGCAGGTATTGCCTCAAGTCATCGCTCATGAACAACGAGCCCCTATCGCTGTGGATGTAACAGGGGTAACCGAACAGGGTGAAAAGATCACGAAATGCCTTGATAACCGTGGCAGCGGTCATATCAGAACAGGGAATGACAAAAGGGAATCGTGAGTACTCATCAACCACATTGAGGAAGTACACATTCCGATCTGTCGAGGGAAGGGGGCCCTTAAAATCCACACTCAGTCTTTCGAAGGGACGAGTGGCCTTAACGAGTTGTGCCCTGTCAGGTCGGTAAAAGTGCGGTTTGCATTCCGCGCATACCCGGCAGCTTCTGGTTATGGACCTGACATCCTCCACCGAGTAGGGTAGATTCCGGGCTTTTATGAAGTGGTAGAGCCGAGTGACCCCTGGATGGCAGAGGTCATTGTGGAGAGCCTGCAATCGATTCTCCTGCATACTGGCGCATGTTCCACACAACAGGGCATCCGAGGGCTCGTTGAGTTTCCCTGGACGATACATGATGTCGTAATTATAGGTGGAGAGTTCGATTCTCCACCTCAAGATCTTATCGTTCTTGATCTTGCCTCGTAACGTGTTATTGAACATGAACGCCATGGACCGCTGGTCCGTGAGCAGGGAGAACCGTTTTCCCGCCAAGTAATGGCGCCAATGCCGAACGGCCTCCACAATGGCCTGGGCCTCCTTTTCCACCGCCGAATGTTGAATTTCGGGGCCTTGGAGGGTGCGAGAGAAAAAGGCGACGGGCCTGCCCGCCTGGTTAAGTGTGGCGGCCAGGGCGAAATCAGATGCATCGCTCTCCACCTGGAAAGGGATGGACTCATCGACAGCGTGCATCGTGGCTTTCGCGATGTCGGCTTTTAGTTTTTCAAAGTCCAAACGAGCCTCTGGTGCTAGGGGAAAAGAGGTAGACTTGATGAGCGGACGGGCTTTGTCCGCGTAATTAGGAATCCACTGTGTCTAGTAAGAGAAGAAGCCTAAGCATCTTCTCAGTGCTTTTACGCTAGTGGGCAGGGGAAGTTTGAGGAGGGGACGCATACGGTCTGGATCAGGGCCAATGACCCCTTTTTCCACCACGTATCCGAGGATAGCTAGGCGGCGCGTGCGAAATACACACTTCTCCCTGTTGTAGGTCAGATTCAGGCGAGATGCAGTGCATAGGAATCTAAGAAGGTTGGTATCGTGGTCCTGCTGGTCATGACCGCAGATGGTGACGTTATCCAGGTACGGGAAGGTAGCCCGCAGTCCGTTATGTTCCACCATTCGGTCCATAGCACGCTGGAAGACCGAGACCCCATTCGTGACACCAAGAGGAACCCTTAGAAAATGGTACAAGCGACCATCCGCCTCAAAAGCCGTGTATTGTCGGTCCTCTGGGCGAATGGGGAGCTTGTGGTAGGCAGACTTTAGGTCGATGGTGGAGAACACCCGGTACTGCGCAATCTGATTGACCATGTCAGATATGCGCGGGAGGGGATACGCATCCAGCTGCGTGTATCTATTAATGGTCTGACTATAGTCTATGATCATCCGGGGTTTGTTTCCACTCTTGACCACCACGACCTGCGCTCTCCAAGGACTAGCGCTAGGTTGTATGATCCCTTCCTTGAGGAGCCGCTGAACCTCAGATCGAATGAAGATCCGATCCTCAGCGCTGTAACGCCTACTCTTAGTCGCGATGGGCTTGCAGCCTGGCACGAGATTCTGGAATAAGGAGGGTGTGGTAATCTTAAGCATCGAGAGGCTACAGGTGGAGCGCGTTGGGCAATTTAGAGGCTGCAAGTCTCCCACTGAAAGCAGAGGGAATGGCCCACCGTACTGTAGGGTTACACTCTTCAAGTGGACCATGAAATTTAGTCCGAGGAGTATTGGCGCGCAAAGGTGCGGCAACACCAGGAGCTTGAAGCTCTTGTAAACCGTGCCCTGCACCGTTAGATTTACCACGCAACTCCCTAGCACAGTAACAGACCGGGACCTTGACGCCATCGAAATTGTCTGCTTGACAGGCTGGATCTGGAGGCCACACCGCTTCACAGCGTCTGGGTGAATAAAGCTCTCCGTGCTCCCACTGTCAAACAGACAATAAATCGTGCGTTTGTTTACCTGTATGTCCATCATGGACTTGTCGAGTGTGTGAGGCTTTGCCTGGTCCAGGATGATCGACGCCACCGTTGGTTCGTGGGCGCCACTGCAGGCAGCTGAGATGGATGATGACGACCCCTGCTGGTCATTCGCGGTCGGTGCCGACCAAAATGGCTGCTCCCATAGGTCGCACGTGGGCGATGGCGCCAAAATCAGCGACCCCTGGTGGTCGCGCGTCTCTTGCGACTCCGTCGTCTGGAATGGCGACTTCCTGGCCTCGCACGTGGAAGAAGCCCTTGATGATGCCGACGACGAGGAAACTGGCTCCGGGGAGTCACACGCCGGACTGCTGTTCCTGGATGGAAGTTTGGATCGACATACCTTCGAATGATGCCCCTTCTTGCCGCAGGCGGAGCACAACACCGCTTTAGCGGGACATCGCTGCCGAGTGTGCTTCACTCCCCCACAGAAGTAACACCGCGGGCCGCCTGGAGCTGCTGCCGTCGTCAGGCCCGAGGGTAGGGACGCAATGACGCAGCTTTTCGGTCCCGCTGGATGAAGTGGGGTCTGTGACTGCCCCTGCCACGCTGTCTCCACGTGGTCGTCGGGATACATCGCCAGGCTTTTGGAGGCCGTTTCTAGCGCATCCGCTAGCTCTATGGACTTAGTGAGATCGAGATTCCCTTGCTCCAACAGCCGAAGTCGGATATAAGACGATCCGATTCCCGCCACAAACGCATCTCGAGCGAGGTCGTTCATGTTCTGGTCTGCCGACACTGCTTTGCAGTTACAGCCCCTGGCTAGCTGTAGGAGCTCGCACGCGTACTGTTCCGTCGTTTCGCCGGGCTGCCGTCGTCGAGTGGCTAAGAAATATCGAGCATGCATCTCGTTCGGCGGTTTAATGTAACGCTTCTTAAGAAGCCCGAGGGCCCCTTTGTAGTCGGTGGCCGCACGGATCGCTAAATATACAGCGTCGCTTACCCTCGCGTGGAGGACCCGGAGTCTGTCGTCGTCGGTAGTGACCGCTGCGGAGGCTTCGAGGTAGTCCTGAAAACATTTCAACCAGTGGTCGAAGGTGTTCGAGGCGCCCGCCGCACGTGGCTCCAGCGTAAGCCGTTCGGGTTTAAGCATTTGCTCCATGCTCTCTGTGTCGTTTTCTTTTTTTTTTCACCGACGAGAGTTCAATTAATAGTCAATAAAATTGATGCGCGATATAACTCACGAGGCGAGAGATGATCGAGGAAATAAAGGCTTTTATTGACTATTACAATAGAACGACCATATATTATACACAATCCCAGACTGAAGGGTCCCAGACAGAGCAGTAACCTTTATACCTCTCCCAGGAGGCGGAGCCCGACTGGGATGTACCATAAGAACTATATTACAGTTAGATCAGCCCAACCCTAACCCCAACAGTAACATGTAGAACAGCCCAACCCTAACCCCAACAGGAACATATATACAGACTCATAGTACTGGCCAGACCCTGGCTCAGCACTACCTGGTGGTAACCAACGATGGTTCACCACACACACACTCTCCCCTCTCTCTCACACAAACTCTCGCTGCTCACTCTCACACACACTCTCCCCTCTCTCTCTCACACACACTCTCCCCTCTCTCTCTCACACACACTCTCCCCTCTCCCTCTCACACACACTCTCCCCTCTCTCTCTCTCATACACACACTCTCCCCTCTCTCCCTCTCACACACACTCTCCCCTCTCCCTCTCTCACACAAACACTCTCCCATCTCTCCCTCTCACACACTCTCCCCTCTCCCCCTCTCACGCTCTCTCCACTCTCTCTCTCACATGCTCTACCCTCTCTCTCCCTCTCCCACACACTCTCCCCTCTCCCCTCTCTCACACACACCCTCCCCTCTCTCTCTCTCACACACACTCTCCCCCCTCTCTCTCTCACACACTGTCTCCCCTCTCTCCCTCTCACACACACTCTCCCCTCTCTCTCACTCACACACACTCTCCCCTCTCTCTCTCTCACACACACTCGCCCCTCTCTCTCTCGCACACTCTCTCCCCTCTCTCCCTCTCTCACACACACTCTCCTCTCTCTCTGTTTCTCACACACTCCCCTCTCTCCCTCTCTCATACACTCTCTCCTCTCTCTCTCTCTCACACAATGTCCCCTCTCTCTCTCTCACACACTCTCCTCTCTCTCTCTCTCACACACACATTCTCCCCTCTCTCTCTCACCCACTCTCTCCCATCTCTCTCTTTCTCTCTCTCTCAGACACACTCCCCTCTCTCACACACTCTCCCCTCTCTCCCTCTCTCACACACACTCTCCCCTCTCTCTCTCTCACCCACACTCTCCCCTCTCTCTCTCTCTCACACAAACACATTCACCCCTCGCTCTCTCTCTCACACACTCTCCCCTCTCTCTCTCACACACACTTTCCCCTCTCTTTCTCACACACACTCTCCCCTCTCTCTCTCACACACACTCTCCCTTCTCTCTCTCTCACACACACTCTCTCTTCTCTCTCTCACACCCACTCTCCCCTCTCTCTCTCTCTCTCACACAAACACATTCACCCCTCGCTCTCTCTCACACACTCTCCCCTCTCTCTCTCACACACACTCTCCCCTCTCTCTCTCACACACACTCTCCCCTCTCTCTCTCACACACACTCTCTCCTCTCTCTCTCACACCCACTCTCCCCTCTCTCTCTGTCACACACACTCTCCCCTCTCTCTCTCACACACACTCTCCCCTCTCTCTCTCTCACACACACTCTCCCCCTCTCTCTCTCACACACACTCTCCCCCTCTCTCCCTCACACACACTCTCCCCCTCTCTCTCTCTCACACACTCTCCCCTCTCTCTCTCGCTCACACACTCTCCCCTCTCTCTCTCGCTCACACACTCTCCCCTCTCTCTCTCACACACTCTCCCCTCTCTCTCGCTCACACACTCTCCCCTCTCTCTCTCTCTCTCACACACACTTTCTCCTCTCTCTCTCACACCCACTCTCCCCTCTCTCTCTCGCTCACACTCTCCCCCCCTCTCTCCCTCACACACACTCTCCCCCTCTCTCTCTCTCTCTCACTCTCCCCTCTCTCTCTCGCTCACACACTCTCCCCTCTCTCTCTCACATACACTCTCTCCCCTCTCTCTCTCCCTCACAGACACTCTCCCCTCTCTCCCTCACACACACTCTCCCCTCTCTCTCTCTCACACACACTCTCCCCTCTCCCTCACACACACACTCTCCCCTCTCCCTCACACACACACTTACCCCTCTCTCCCTCTCCGACTCTCTCCCCTCCCTCCCTCTCACACACACTCCCCCCTCTCTCTCTCTCTCACACACACTCTCCCCTCTCTCCCTCTCACACACACTCTCCCCTCTCTCTCTCTCAGACACACTCTCCCCTCTCTCTCTCTCTCACACACACTCTCTCCTGTCTCCCTCTCACACACACATGGGTGGAGAACTGGCTTGGCCATAGGAGACAGACTGTAGTGGTCGAAGGGTCTTTTTCCCGCTGGAGGTCTGTGACCAGTGGTGTTCCGCAGGGCTCTGTACTGGGACCTCTGCTCTTTGTGATATATATAAATGATTTGGAAGAAGGTGTAACTGGTGTAATCAGCAAGTTTGCGGATGACACGAAGATGGCTGGACTTGCGGATAGCGAAGAGCATTGTCGGGCAATACAGCAGGATATAGATAGGCTGGAAAATTGGGCGGAGAGGTGGCAGATGGAGTTTAATCCGGATAAATGCGCAGTGATGCATTTTGGAAGAAATAATGTAGGGAGGAGTTATACAATAAATGGCAGAGTCATCAGGAGTATAGAAACACAGAGGAACCGAGGTGTGCACGTCCACAAATCCTTGAAGGTGGCAACACAGGCGGAGAAGGTGGTGAAGAAGGCATATGGTATGCTTGCCTTTATAGGACGGGGTATAGAGTATAAAAGCTGGAGTCTGATGATGCAGCTGTATAGAACGCTGGTTAGGCCACATTTGGAGTACTGCGTCCAGTTCTGGTCTCCGCACTACCAGAAGGACGTGGAGGCGTTAGAGAGAGTGCAGAGAAGGTTTACCAGGATGTTGCCTGGTATGGAGGGTCTTAGCTATGAGGAGAGATTGGGTAAACTGGGGTTGTTCTCCCTGGAAAGACGGAGAATGAGGGGAGATCTAATAGAGGTGTACAAGATTATGAAGAGGATAGATAGGGTGAACGGTGGGAAGCTTTTTCCCAGATCAGAAGTGACGTTCACGAGGGGTCACGGGCTCAAGGTGAGAGGGGCGAAGTATAACTCAGATATTAGAGGGATCTTTTTTACACAGAGGGTGGTGGGGGCCTGGAATGCGCTGCCAAGTAGGGTGGTGGAGGCAGGCACGCTGACATCGTTTAAGACTTACCTGGATAGTCACATGAGCAGCCTGGGAATGGAGGGATACAAAGGATTGGTCTAGTTGGACCAAGGAGCGGCACAGGCTTGGGTGGGCCGAAGGGCCTATTCCCTGTGCTGTACTGTTCTTTGTTCTTTGTTCACACTCTCCCCTCTCTCTCTCTCACACACACTCTCCCCTCTCTCTCTCTCACACACACACTCTCCCCTCTCTCTCTCGCTCACACACTCTCCCCCCTCTCTCCCTCACACACACTCTCCCCCTCTCTCTCTCTCTCACACAGACTCGCTCCTCTCTCTCTCTCTCTCACACACACTCTCCCCTTCATCTCTCTCTCACACACTCTCTCCTCTCTCTCTCTTTCTCACACACTCCCCTCTCTCCCTCTCTCATACAATCTCTCCTCTCTCTCTCTCTCACACAATGTCCCCTCTCTCTCTCTCACACACTCTCCTCTCTCTCTCTCTCAGACACACTCCCCTCTCTCACACACTCTCCCCTCTCTCACACACACTCTCCCCTCTCTCTCTCAACCACACTCTCCCCTCTCTCTCTCTCTCACACACACACTCCCCTCTCTCTCTCACACACACTCTCTCCTCTCTCTCTCACACACACTCTCCCCTCTCTCTCTCGCTCACACTCTCCCCCCCTCTCCCTCACACACACTCTCCCCCTCTCTCTCTCTCTCACACACACTCGCTCCTCTCTCTCTCTCTCTCACACACACACTCTCCCCTCTCTCGCTCACACACTCTCCCCTCTCTCTCACACACTCTCCCCCCTCTCTCTCCCCCCTCTCTCTCTCACACACACACTCTCCCCTCTCCCCTCTCTCTCTCACACACACACTCTCCCCTCTCCCTCACACACACACTCTCCCCTCTCCCTCACACACACACTTTCCCCTCTCTCCCTCTCACACACACTCTTTCCCCTCTCTCCCTCTCACACACACTCTCGCCTCGCCCTCTCCCTCTCACACACACTCTCCCCTCTCTCCCTCTCAGACTCTCTCCCCTCCCTCCCACACACACTCCCCCCTCTCTCTCTCACACACACTCTCCCCTCTCTCCCTCTCACACACACTCTCCCCTCTCTCTCTCACACGCACTCTCCCCTCTCTCTCTCTCACACACACTCTCCCCTGTCTCCCTCTCACACACACATGGGTGGAGAACTGGCTTGGCCATAGGAGACAGAGGGTAGTGGTCGAAGGGTCTTTTTCCCGCTGGAGGTCTGTGACCAGTGGTGTTCCGCAGGGCTCTGTATTGGGACCTCTGCTCTTTGTGATATATATAAATGATTTGGAAGAAGGTGTAACTGGTGTAATCAGCAAGTTTGCGGATGACACAAAGATGGCTGGACTTGCGGATAGCGAAGAGCATTGTCGGGCAATACAGCAGGATATAGATAGGCTGGAAAATTGGGCGGAGAGGTGGCAGATGGAGTTTAATCCGGATAAATGTGCAGTGATGCATTTTGGAAGAAATAATGTAGGGAGGAGTTATACAATAAATGGCAGAGTCATCAGGAGTATAGAAACACAGAGGAACCGAGGTGTGCAAGTCCACAAATCCTTGAAGGTGGCAACACAGGCGGAGAAGGTGGTGAAGAAGGCATATGGTATGCTTGCCTTTATAGGACGGGGTATAGAGTATAAAAGCTGGAGTCTGATGATGCAGCTGTATAGAACGCTGGTTAGGCCACATTTGGAGTACTGCGTCCAGTTCTGGTCGCCGCACTACCAGAAGGACGTGGAGGCGTTAGAGAGAGTGCAGAGAAGGTTTACCAGGATGTTGCCTGGTATGGAGGGTCTTAGCTATGAGGAGAGATTGGGTAAACTGGGGTTGTTCTCCCTGGAAAGACGGAGAATGAGGGGAGATCTAATAGAGGTGTACAAGATTATGAAGGGGATAGATAGGGTGAACGGTGGGAAGCTTTTTCCCAGATCAGAAGTGACGTTCACGAGGGGTCACGGGCTCAAGGTGAGAGGGGTGAAGTATAACTCAGATATTAGAGGGATGTTTTTTACACAGAGGGTGGTGGGGGCCTGGAATGCGCTGCCAAGTAGGGTGGTGGAGGCAGGCACGCTGACATCGTTTAAGACTTACCTGGATAGTCACATGAGCAGCCTGGGAATGGAGGGATACAAAGGATTGGTCTGGTTGGACCAAGGAGCGGCACAGGCTTGTGTGGGCCGAAGGGCCTGTTTCCTGTGCTGTACTGTTCTTTGTTCTTTGTTCTTTGTTCACACTCTCCCCTCTCTCTCTCACACACTCTCCCCTCTCTCTCTCACACACTCTCCCCTCTCTCTCTCTCTCACACACACTCTCCCCTCTCTCTCTCACACACACTCTCCCCCCCTCTCTCTCTCACACACTCTCCCCTCTCTCTCTCACACACTCTCCCCTCTCTCTCTCTCTCACACACACTCTCCCCTCTCTCTCACACACACTCTCCCCCCTCTCTCTCTCACACACACTCTCCCCTCTCTCTCTCTCACACACACTCTCCCCTCTCTCTCACTCACACACACTCCCCTCTCTCTCTCTCTCACACACACTCTCCCCTCTCTCTCTCTCTCTCTCTCTCTCACACACACTCTCCCCTCTCTCTCTCTCACACACTCTCCCCTCTCTCTCTCTCTCACACACACTCTCCCCTCTCTCTCTCTCTCTCTCTCTCTCACACACACTCTCCCCTCTCTCTCTCACACACTCTCCCCTCTCTCGCTCTCTCACACACACTCTCCCCTCTCTCTCTCACACACTCTCCCCTCTCTCTCTCACACACTCTCCCCTCTCTCTCTCTCTCACACACACTCTCCCCTCTCTCTCACACGCACTCTCCCCTCTCTCTCTCTCTCACACACACTCTCCCCTCTCTCTCACACGCACTCTCCTCCCTCTCTCTCTCACACACACTCTCCCCTCTCTCTCACACACACTCTCCCCTCTCTCTCACTCACACACACTCCCCTCTCTCTCTCTCTCACACACACTCTCCCCTCTCTCTCTCTCTCTCTCTCACACACACTCTCCCCTCTCTCTCTCACACACTCTCCCCTCTCTCTCTCTCTCACACACACTCTCCCCTCTCTCTCTCTCTCTCTCTCACACACACTCTCCCCTCTCTCTCACACACAGTCTCCCCTCTCTCTCACTCACACACACTCCCCTCTCTCTCTCTCTCACACACACTCTCCCCTCTCTCTCTCTCTCTCTCTCACACACACTCTCCCCCCTCTCTCTCTCTCACACATTCTCCCCCCTCTCTCTCTCACACACACACACTCCCCTCTCTCTCCCTCTCACACACACTCTCCCCTCTCTCCCTCACACACACTCTCCCCTCTCCCTCTCACACACACTCTCCCCTCTCCCTCTCACACACACTCTCCCCTCTCTCTCTCTCACACATTCTCCCCCCTCTCTCTCTCACACACACACACTCCCCTCTCTCTCCCTCTCACACACACTCTCCCCTCTCTCCCTCACACACACTCTCCCCTCTCTCTCTCACACACACTCTCCCCCCTCTCTCTCTCACACACATTGATGCGCGATATAACTCATGAGGCTAGAGATGCTCGAGGAAATAAAGGCTTTTATTAACTACTACAATAGAGCTACCATATATAATACACGATCCCAGACTGAAGAGTCCCAGACAGAGCAGTGACCTTCATACCTCTCCCAGGAGGCGGAGCCCGACTGGGATGTACCATAATAACTATATTACAGGTAGAACAGCCCAACCCTAACCCCAACAGTAACATGTAGAACAGTGATGCGCGACAATCAAGCACGTGGAACAAGGCTTCAGTATTGAAGGCTTTTATTGTCAAGGAATGGAACTAACTAACACGAGTACACCAGTTCAGACTGAAGGGGTCCCGCCGGAGCAGAGGGTCTTATACCTCTCCTCCGGAGGCGGGGCCCCACCGGGATGTGCCATAATAACATTTACAACAGGTAAACACCCTAACCCAACAACATTGTACAACCCCCACAGTGACAACACCCTAACCCAACAGTAACATAAGAACAACCCCCAGTGGTAACCAACGATGGTTCACCACATTCACCCCTGCTTTAAAAACAAAGGCCGGCGGGGTGCAAAAAAACAGGTCATATATGTACAAAATTCACAAGTCCAGACGGTCTGGAGGACCGCACCGTCGCTGTGATCTCCTCAACACCGGTTGCGAAACCGGAGCAGGTGCTTGCGGTGGCGTTCTCTCCAAAACAACGTCCGGCTGTCCCCTCAAGGACTCCCGGGCTGGTTGGCCCTGGTGAGGCGATGGTGCAGGGGATCCTGGAACCTTCGGTGGTGGCGCCGATCTCCGAGTCTCAGGCAAGCTGTACATGGGAGTATAACTGTTATGCACTGGTCCTGGTGCTGACCGCGCCACGTCTGGGGAAGAAATGAGTAGTAGGGGATTCGTGACAGGGGGTATGGGAGCGACAGGAGTTGCTACGTCCCCTGCGGGCGCCAGGTCTCTAATGGAGACAGTGTCCTCTCGCCCGTCAGGATATGCCACATAGGCATACTGAGGGTTGGCGTGGAGGAGTTGGACCGGTTCGACCAAGGGGTCGGACCTGCGGGCCCTCACATGGCGCCGCAGAAGGACGGGTCCTGGGTACGTCAACCAGGCTGGTAATGAGATCCCCGAGGACGACTTCCGAGGGAATGAGAACATCCTCTCGTGGGGAGTAGCATTGGTTGCCGTACACAGGAGGGAGCGGATAGAATGGAGCGCATTTGGAAGGACCTCCTGCCAACGGGAGACTGGAAGGCCCCTGGATTTCAGTGCCAGTAGGACAGCCTTCCAGACTGTAGCATTCTCCCTTTCCACCTGTCCGTTACCCCTAGGGTTGTAGCTCGTGGTTCTACTAGAGGCATCCCGAATGAGAGCAGGAATTGCCTCAAGTCGTTGCTCATGAACGACGAGCCCCTGTCGCTATGAATGTAGCAGGGGTACCCGAACAGGGTAAAAAGCTCACTGAATGCCTTGATGACGGTGGCAGTCGACGTGTCCGCACAGGGGACAACAAACGGGAACCGGGAGTACTCGTCTATTATGTTGAGGAAATAGACATTCCGGTCCGTTGAGGGAAGGGGGCCCTTAAAATCCACACTCAGCCTCTCAAAAGGGCGAGTGGCCTTGACCAATTGTGCCCGGTCTGGTCGATAAAAGTGTGGTTTGCATTCTGCGCAAATCCGACAGCTTCTCGTCACTGACCTGACATCCTCCACCGAGTAGGGCAGGTTGTGGGCTTTGACGAATTTGCGCAAATCCGACAGCTTCTCGTCACTGACCTGACATCCTCCACCGAGTAGGGCAGGTTGCGGGCTTTGACGAAATGGTAGAGTCGGGTGACTCCAGGATGACACAGGTCATTGTGGAGGGCCTTCAAGCGGTCCTCCTGCATGATGGCGCATGTTCCGCGCGAGAGGGCATCCGAGGGCTCATTGAGCTTCCCTGGACGATACATAATATCGTAATTATAGGTGGAGAGCTCAATTCTCCACCGCAAGATCTTATCGTTCTTGATCTTGCCCCTCTGCGTGTTGCTGAACATAAACGCCACGGATCGTTGATCCGTGATCAGAGTGAACCGCTTCCCCGCCAGGTAATGGCGCCAGTGTCTGACTGCCTCCACAATGGCCTGAGCCTCCTTCTCCACCGCTGAGTGCCGAATTTCGGGGCCTTGAAGGGTGCGGGAAAAGAACGCGACGGGCCTGCCTGCCTGGTTTAGTGTGGCGGCTAGGGCGAAATCAGATGCATCACTCTCCACCTGGAAAGGGATGGATTCATCCACCGCATGCATCGTGGCTTTCGAAATGTCGCTTTTCAAAGCCTTGAAGGCCAATTGGGCCTCCGGCGTAAGTGGGAAGGTCGTGGACTTGATGAGCGGACGAGCTTTGTCCGCGTAGTTGGGGACCCACTGCGCATAGTACGAAAAGAACCCGAGGCATCTCCTCAGTGCTTTCGTGCTAGCGGGCAAGGGAAGTTCAGTAAGGGGGCGCATACGGTCTGGATCAGGGCCAATGACCCCGTTTTCCACCACGTATCCAAGGATGGCTAACCTGCGCGTACGGAATACGCACTTCTCCCTGTTATAGGTCAGATTCAGGCGAGTTGCGGTGCGCAGAAAGTGTTGGAGATTCGTGTCATGGTCCTGCTGGTCATGGCCGCAGATGGTGATGTTATCCAGGTACGGGAAGGTAGCCCGCAACCCGTTCTGGTCCACCATTCGGTCCATAGCACGCTGGAAGACCGAAACCCCATTGGTGACACCAAATGGAACCCTGAGGAAATGGTATAGACGACCATCCGCCTCAAAAGCCGTATATTGTCGGTCCTCTGGGCGGATGGGGAGTTGATGGTAGGCGGACTTAAGGTCTATAGTAGAGAACACTCGGTACTGCGCAATCTGATTGACCATATCAGAAATGCGCGGGAGAGGATACGCATCCAGCTGCGTATAACGGTTAATGGTCTGACTGTAGTCGATGACCATCCGAGGTTTGTTCCCGCTTTTGACTACCACGACCTGCGCTCTCCACGGACTAGCACTGGCCTGTATGATCCCTTCCTTGAGGAGCCGCTGAACCTCAGATCTAATAAAGATCCGGTCTTCAGCGCTGTAACGCCTACTTTTAGTAGCGATGGGCTTGCAGCCTGGTACCAGATTCTTAAATAGGGATGGTGTAGTGATTTTCAGAGTGGAAAGATTGCATGCAGGGCGCTTTGGGCAATTTGGAGGCTGCGGCTGATTCCCTACTGCCAGTGAAGGGAGTGGCCCACCGTACTGTAGGATCACACTCTTCATGTGGACCATAAAATTTAGTCCGAGGAGAATTGGCGCACAAAGGTGAGGTAACACAAGGAGCCTGTATTGCTCGTAAATTGTGCCCTGTACCTCAAGAGTTACCATACATCGTCCTTGGATCGGTACAGACCGGGACCGTGATGCCATGGAAATTGTCTGCTTGGCAGGGAGAACCCGGAGTCCACACCTTTTAGCAGTGTCAGGGTGTATGAAACTTTCGGTGCTCCCACTGTCAAACAGACAATTCACAGTTCGACCATTTACCTTGATATCCATCATTGAATTCTCAAGCCTGTGGTGCTTAGTCTGGTCCAGGGAGATCGACGCCACCGTTGGCCCCTGGGCGTCACTGCATGCCGCCGATGTTGATGCTGAGGACCCCTGCTGGTCGCTCCTAGTCGTCGTGAACCATGATGGCCGCCCCCATGAATCGCACGTGGGCGAGGGCGCCAAACGCAGCGACTCCTGGTGGTCTTCCTCCTCCTCCGTCAGCCACGATGGCGCCGTCCTGGATTCGCACGTGGTCGGACCTCGTGGGTACTGCGACGCCGAAGGAGATTGTCTCCGTTCTGGAGGGTTACAAGCTGCACTGCCGTTTTTGGACTTCGACCTGCAAACTTTACCGTAGTGGCCTTTTTTACCGCACTGGCTGCAGATTGCCGTTCTTGCCGGACACTGTTGCCGTGGATGCTTGGCCCCACCACAAAAATAGCATCGCTGGCCACCTGGAGCTGCCGCCGTCGTCGGATCGATCTGGGAGCGCGGGTTTGTGGGGTGAGGAGAGAGTTGAGCTTGCTCTTGCCACGTTGACTCCACGTGGTCCTCGGGGTACAGCGCCAAGCTTTTCGACGCCGCTTCCAGCATCTCAGCCATCTCCATCGCTTGGGTCAAGTCGAGGTTCCCCCTTTCCAGTAATTTAAGCCGGATGTACGAGGACCCTACCCCTGCTACGAACGCGTCTCGGGCGAGGTCGTACATGTATTGTTCGGCTGATACGTCTTTACAATCGCAACCCCTGGCAAGCTGCAGGAGCTCATTGGCGTAGTCCTCCATGGTTTCGCCCGATTGCCGACGTCGTGTAGCGAGGAGGTAACGAGCGTGTATCTCGTTGGGTGGTTTCGTGTATCGTTTCTTCAAGAGCTCGACGGCCCTCGGGTAAGTGGCAGCCGCACGAATCGCGAGATAAATCGTGTCGCTTACCCTTGCGTGGAGGACTTGGAGTTTGTCGCTGTCTGTAGTAATAGCTACAGAGGCAGCCAGGTAGTCTTCGAAACACTTCCACCAGTGGTCGAAGGTGTTAGCGGCACCGACCGCACGTGGGTCCAACGCCAGACGATCTGGTTTCAAGATCTGTTCCATACTCTTTTTTTTTGTACAGCTGAGAGTTTTCTGTTTGACAATAAAATTGATGCGCGACAATCAAGCACGTGGAACAAGGCTTCAGTATTGAAGGCTTTTATTGTCAAACAATGGAACTAACTAACACGAATACACCAGTTCAGACTGAAGGGGTCCCGCCGGAGCAGAGGGTCTTATACCTCTCCTCCGGAGGCGGGGCCCCACCGGGATGTGCCATAATAACATTTACAACAGGTAAACACCCTAACCCAACAACATTGTACAACCCCCACAGTGACAACACCCTAACCCAACAGTAACATAAGAACAACCCCCAGTGGTAACCAACGATGGTTCACCACAAACAGCCCAACCCTAACCCCAACAGTAACATATATACAGACTCATAGTACTGGCCACACCCTGGCTCAGCACTACCTGGTGGAACCAACGATGGTTCACCACATTCACCCCTCCTTTGAAAACAAAGGCCGGCGGGGTACAAAAGCACAGAACAATTGGTCATCAGCCTATAAGTACAGACAGTCTGGGGGACTGCACCGTCATTGTGACCTCCTCAACACCGGCGATGACACCGGTGTAGGCACTCGCGGTGGCGTTCTCCCCAAGGCGGTGTCCAACCGCTCCTCCAATGTCTCACGGGCCGGTAGACCCCGAGGTGGTGACAATCCGCTGAACTCGGACACGCCTTGAAGTGGCGACCATCTCCTGGACTCAGGCAAGCTGTACACAGGAGTAAAAGGGTTAAGTGATGGTCCCGATGCTGCCCGCGCCGTCTCAGGAGGGGAAACAATAGTTGGGGGGTCTCTAACAGGAGGTATGGGAGCGACGGGTTTCCAAGCCCCCTGCTGGCGCCAGGTCTCGAATCGAGACCGTGTCCTCTCGCCCGTCAGGGTATGCCACATAGGCATACTGAGGGTTGGCATGGAGGAGATGGACCTGTTCAACCAAAGGGTGGGACTTGCGGGTCCTAACATGCCGCCGCAGGAGGACAGGTCCTGAGTACGTCAACCAAGACGGTAATGAGGTCCCAGAGGAAGACTTCCGAGGGAATGAAAACAGTCTCTCATGGGGAGTAGCGTTGGTTGCCGTACACAGGAGTGAGCGAATGGAATGGAGCGCATCAGGGAGCACCTCTTGCCAATGGGAGACTGGAAGGCCTTTTGACTTCAACGCCAGTAAGACAGCCTTCCAGACTGTAGCATTCTCACGTTCAACCTGTCCGTTACCCCTAGGGTTGTAGCTCGTGGTTCTACTAGAGGCAATCCCGTATGAGAGCAGGTATTGCCTCAAGTCATCGCTCATGAACGACGAGCCCCTATCGCTGTGGATGTAACAGGGGTAACCGAACAGGGTGAAAAGATCACGAAATGCCTTGATAACCGTGGCAGCGGTCATATCAGAACAGGGAATGACAAAAGGGAATCGTGAGTACTCATCAACCACATTGAGGAAGTACACATTCCGATCTGTCGAGGGAAGGGGGCCCTTAAAATCCACACTCAGTCTTTCGAAGGGACGAGTGGCCTTAACGAGTTGTGCCCTGTCAGGTCGGTAAAAGTGCGGTTTGCATTCCGCGCATACCCGGCAGCTTCTGGTTATGGACCTGACATCCTCCACCGAGTAGGGTAGATTCCGGGCTTTTATGAAGTGGTAGAGCCGAGTGACCCCTGGATGGCAGAGGTCATTGTGGAGAGCCTGCAATCGATTCTCCTGCATACTGGCGCATGTTCCACGCAACAGGGCATCCGAGGGCTCGTTGAGTTTCCCTGGACGATACATGATGTCGTAATTATAGGTGGAGAGTTCGATTCTCCACAAGATCTTATCGTTCTTGATCTTGCCCCGTAACGTGTTATTGAACATGAACGCCATGGACCGCTGGTCCGTGAGCAGGGAGAACTGTTTTCCCGCCAAGTAATGGCGCCAATGCCGAACGGCCTCCACAATGGCCTGGGCCTCCTTTTCCACCGCCGAATGTTGAATTTCGGGGCCTTGGAGGGTGCGAGAGAAAAAGGCGACGGGCCTGCCCGCCTGGTTAAGTGTGGCGGCCAGGGCGAAATCAGATGCATCGCTCTCCACCTGGAAATGGAATGGACTCATCGATAGCGTGCATCGTGGCTTTCGCGATGTCGGCTTTTAGTTTTTCAAAGGCCAAACGAGCCTCTGGTGCTAGGGGAAAAGAGGTAGACTTGATGAGCGGACGGGCTTTGTCCGCGTAATTAGGAATCCACTGTGTCTAGTAAGAGAAGAAGCCTAAGCATCTTCTCAGTGCTTTTACGCTAGTGGGCAGGGGAAGTTTGAGGAGGGGACGCATACGGTCTGGATCAGGGCCAATGACCCCTTTTTCCACCACGTATCCGAGGATAGCTAGGCGGCGCGTGCGAAATACACACTTCTCCCTGTTGTAGGTCAGATTCAGGCGAGATGCAGTGCGTAGGAATCTAAGAAGGTTGGTATCGTGGTCCTGCTGGTCATGACCGCAGATGGTGACGTTATCCAGGTACGGGAAGGTAGCCCGCAGTCCGTTATGGTCCACCATTCGGTCCATAGGATGCTGGAAGACCGAGACCCCATTCGTGACACCAAGAGGAACCCTTAGAAAATGGTACAAGCGACCATCCGCCTCAAAAGCCGTGTATTGTCGGTCCTCTGGGCGAATGGGGAGCTGGTGGTCGACTTTAGGTCGATGGTGGAGAACACCCGGTACTGCGCAATCTGGTTGACCATGTCAGATATGCACGGGAGGGGATACGCATCCAGCTGCGTGTATCTGTTAATGGTCTGACTATAGTCTATGACCATCCGGGGTTTGTTCCCACTCTTGACCACCACGACCTGCGCTCTCCAAGGACTAGCGCTAGGCTGTATGATCCCTTCCTTGAGGAGCCGCTGAACCTCAGATCGAATGAAGATCCGATCCTCAGCGCTGTAATGCCTGCTCTTAGTCGCGATGGGCTTGCAGCCTGGCACGAGATTCTGGAATAAGGAGGGTGTGGTAATCTTCAGCGTCGAGAGGCTACAGGTGGAGCGCGTTGGGCAATTTAGAGGCTGTGAGTCTCCCACTGAAAGTGGAGGGAGTGACCCACCGTACTGTAGGGTTACACTCTTCAAGTGGACCATGAAATTTAGTCTGAGGAGTATTGGCGCGCAAAGGTGTGGTAACACCAGGAGCTTGAAGCTCTTGTAAACCGTGCCCTGCACCGTTAGATTTACCGCGCAACTCCCGAGCACGGTGACAGACCGGGACCTTGACACCATCGAAATTGTCTGCTTGACAGGCTGGATCTGGAGGCCACACCGCTTCACAGCGTCTGGGTGAATAAAGCTCTCCGTGCTCCCACTGTCAAACAGACAATAAATCGTACGTTTGTTTACCTGTATGTCCATCATGGACTTGTCGAGTGTGTGAGGCTTTGCCTGGTCCAGGATGATCGACGCCACCGTTGGTTCGTGGGCGCCACTGCAGGCAGCTGAGATGGATGATGACGACCCCTGCTGGTCATTCGCGGTCGGTGCCGACCAAAATGGCTGCTCCCATAGGTCGCACGTGGGTGATGGCGCCAAAATCAGCGACCCCTGGTGGTCGCGCCTCTCTTGCGACTCCGTCGTCTGGAATGGCGACGTCCTGGCCTCGCACATGGAAGAAGCCCTTGACGATGCCGACGACGAGGAAACCGGCTCCGGGGAGTCACACGCCGCACTGCTGTTCCTGGATGGAAGTTTGGATCGACATACCTTCGAATAATGCCCCTTCTTGCCGCAGGCGGAGCACAACACCGCTTTAGCGGGACATCGCTGCCGAGTGTGCTTCACTCCCCCACAGAAGTAACACCGCGGGCCGCCTGGAGCTGCTGCCGTTGTCAGGCCCGAGGGTGGGAACGCCATCACGCAGCTTTTCGGTCCCGCTGGATGAAGTGGGGTCTGTGACTGCCCCTGCCATGCTGTCTCCACGTGGTCGTCGGGATACATCGCCAGACTTTTGGAGGCCGTTTCTAGCGCATCCGCTAGCTCTATAGACTTAGTGAGATCGAGATTACCTTGCTCCAACAGCCGAAGTCGGATATAAGACGATCCGATTCCCGCCACAAACGCATCTCGAGCGAGCTCGTTCATGTTCTGGTCTGCCGACACTGCTTTGCAGTTACAGCCCCTGGCTAGCTGTAGGAGCTCGCACGCGTACTGTTCCGTCGTTTCGCCGGGCTGCCGTCGTCGAGTGGCTAAGAAATATCGAGCATGCATCTCGTTTGGCAGTTTAATGTAGCGCTTCTTAAGAAGCTCGAGGGCCCCTTTGTAGTCGGTGGCCCCACGGATCGCTAAATATACAGCGTCGCTTACCCTCGCGTGGAGGACCCGGAGTCTGTCGTCGTCGGTAGTGACCGCTGCGGAGGCTGCGAGGTAATCCTGAAAACATTTCAACCAGTGGTCGAAGGTGTTAGAGGCGCCCGCCGCACGTGGCTCCAGTGTAAGACGTTCGGGTTTAAGCATTTGCTCCATGCTCTCTGTGTCGTTTTCTTTTTTTTTACCGACGAGAGTTCAATTAGTAGTTAATAAAATTGATGCGCGATATAACTCATGAGGCTAGAGATGATCGAGGAAATAAAGGCTTTTACTGACTACTACAATAGAGCTACCATATATAATACACGATCCCAGACTGAAGGGTCCCAGACAGAGCAGTGACCTTTATACCTCTCCCAGGAGGCGAATCCCGACTGGGATGTACCATAATAACTATATTACAGGTAGATCAGCCCAACCCGAACCCCAACAGTAACATATATACAGACTCATAGTACTGGCCAGACCCTGGCTCAGCACTGCCTGGTGGGAACCAACGATGGTTCACCACACTCCCACTCGCCCCTCTCTCTCTCGCACACTCTCTCCCCTTCATCTCTCTCTCACACACTCTCTCCTCTCTCTCTCTTTCTCACACACTCCCCTCTCTCCCTCTCTCATACACTCTCTCCTCTCTCTCTCTCTCACACAATGTCCCCTCTCTCTCTCTCAGACACACTCCCCTCTCTCACACACTCTCCCCTCTCTCACACACACTCTTCCCTCTCTCTCTCTCTCTCACACACACTCTCCCCTCTCTCACCCACACTGTCCCCTCTCTCTCTCTCTCACACACACACTCTCCCCTCGCTCTCTCTCTCACACACACTCCCCTCTCTCTCTCTCTCACACACACTCTCTCCTCTCTCTCTCACACATACTCTCCCCTCTCTCTCTCGCTCACACTCTCCCCCCTCTCTCTCTCTCTCCCTCACACACACTCTCCCCTCTCTCCCTCACACACACTCTCCCCTCTCTCCCTCACACACACTCTCCCCTCTCTCTCTCACACACACACTCTCCCCTCTCCCTCACACATACACTCTCCCCTCTCCCTCACACACACACTTTCCCCTCTCTCCCTCTCACACACACTCTTTCCCCTCTCTCCCTCTCACACACACTCTTTCCCCTCTCTCCCTCTCACACACACTCTCGCCTCCCCCTCTCCCTCTCACACACACTCTCCCCTCTCTCCCTCTCAGACTCTCTCCCCTCCCTCCCTCTCACACACACTCCCCCCCCTCTCTCTCTCTCACACACACTCTCCCCTCTCTCTCTCTCGCACACTCTCCCCTCTCTCCCTCTCACACACACTCTTCCCTCTCTCTCTCTCACACACTCTCCCCTCTCCCTCTCACACACACATGGGTGGAGAACTGGCTTGGCCATAGGAGACAGAGGGTAGTGTTCGAAGGGTCTTTTTCCCGCTGGAGGTCTGTGACCAGTGGTGTTCCGCAGGGCTCTGTACTGGAACCTCTGCTAGTTGTGATATATATAAATGATTTGGAAGAAGGTGTAACTGGTGTAATCGGCAAGTTTGCGGATGACACGAAGATGGCTGGACTTGCGGATAGCGAAGAGCATTGTCGGGCAATACAGCAGGATATAGATAGGCTGGAAAATTGGGCGGAGAGGTGGCAGATGGAGTTTAATCCGGATAAATGCGCAGTGATGCATTTTGGAAGAAATAATGTAGGGAGGAGTTATACAATAAATGGCAGAGTCATCAGGAGTATAGAAACACAGAGGGACCGAGGTGGGCACGTCCACAAATCCTTGAAGGTGGCAACACAGGCGGAGAAGGTGGTGAAGAAGGTATATGGTATGCTTGCCTTCATAGGACGGGGTATAGAGTATAAAAGCTGGAGTCTGATGATGCAGCTGTATAGAACGCTGGTTAGGCCACATTTGGAGTACTGCGTCCAGTTCTGGTCGCCGCACTACCAGAAGGACGTGGAGGCATTAGAGAGAGTGCAGAGAAGGTTTACCAGGATGTTGCCTGGTATGGAGGGTCTCAGCTATGAGGAGAGATTGGGTAAACTGGGGTTGTTCTCCCTGGAAAGACGGAGAATGAGGGGAGATCTAATAGAGGTGTACAAGATTATGAAGGGGATAGATAGGGTGAACGGTTTGGGAAGCTTTTTCCCAGATCAGAAGTGACGTTCACGAGGGGTCACGGGCACAAGGTGAGAGGGGTGAAGTATAACTCAGATATTAGAGGGATCTTTTTTACACAGAGGGTGGTGGGGGCCTGGAATGCGCTGCCAAGTAGGGTGGTGGAGGCAGGCACGCTGACATCGTTTAAGACTTACCTGGATAGTCACATGAGCAGCCTGGGAATGGAGGGATACAAACGATTGGTCTGGTTGGACCAAGGAGCGGCACAGGCTTGGAGGGCCGAAGGGCCTGTTTCCTGTGCTGTACTGTTCTTTGTTCACACTCTCCCCTCTCTCTCTCATACACACACTCCCCTCTCTCTCTCACACACACACTCTCCCCTCACTCTCTCTCTCACACTCTCCCGTCTCTCTCTCACACACACTCTCCCATCTCTCTCTCTCACACACACTCTCCCATCTCTCCCTCTCACACACTCTCCCCTCTCCCCCTCTCACGCTCTCTCCACTCTCTCTCTCATAGGCTCTACCCTCTCTCTCCCTCTCACACACTCTCCCCTCTCTCACACACACTCTCCCCTCTCTCCCTTACACACACTCTCACCCCTCTCCCCCTCTCACACACACTCTCCCCTCTCTCACACACACTCTCCCCTCTCCCTCTCACACACACTCGCCCCTCTCTCTCTCACACACACTCTCCCCTCTCTCTCTCTCACACACACTCTCCCGTCTCTCTCTCACACACACTCTCCCCTCTCTCTCTCACACACACTCTCCCCTCTCTCTCTCACACACACTCTCCCCTCTCTCCCTCTCACACACTCTCCCATCTCTCCCTCTCACACACTCTCCCCTCTCACGCTCTCTCCACTCTCTCTCTCACACGCTCTACCCTCTCTCTCCCTCTCACACACTCTCCCCTCTCTCTCACACACACTCGCCCCTCTCTCCCGCTCACACACTCTCCCCTCTCTCCCTCTCACACACTCTCCCATCTCTCCCTCTCACACACTCTTCCCTCTCTCACACACAGTCTCCCCTCTCTCTCTCACACACACACTCTCTCTCTCACACACACACTTCCCTCTCTCTCGCACACACACTCTCCCCTCTCTCTCTCTCACACACACTCTACCCTCTCTCTCTCTCACACACACTCTACCCTCTCTCACTCTCTCACACACACTCTCCCCTCTCTCTCTCTCACTGACACTCTCCCCTCTATCACACTATCTCCTCCCTCTCTCGCACACACGCTCTCCTCTCTCTCTCACACACACTCTCCCCTCTCTCTCTCTCACACACTCTCTCCTCTCTCTCTCTCACCCACTCTCTCCCCTCTCTCTCTTTCACACACACTCTCCCCTCTCTCTCTCTCTCACACACAGTCTCCCCTCTCTCTCTCACACACTCTCCCCTCTCTCTCTCTCTCTCACACCTCCCCTCTCCCTCTCACACACACTCTATCCTCTCTCTCACACACTCTCCCCTCTCCCTCTCACACACTCTCTCCTCTCTGTCCCTCTCACACACTCTCTCCCCTCTCTCACACTCTCTCCCCTCTCTCCCTCTCACACACTCTCCCCTCTCTCTCTCTCTCACACACTCTCCCCCCTCTCTCTCTCACACACACACTCTCCCCTCTCTCTCCCTCTCACACACACTCTCCCCTCTCTCCCTCACACACACTCTCCCCTCTCTCCCTCTCACACACTCTCCCATCTCTCCCTCTCACACACTCTCCCCTCTCCCCCTCTCACGCTCTCTCCACTCTCTCTCTCACACGCTCTACCCTCTCTCTCCCTAACCACAACAGTAACATGTAGAACAGCCCAACCCTAACCCCAACAGGAACATATATACAGACTCATAGTACTGGCCAGACCCTGGCTCAGCACTACCTGGTGGGAACCAACGATGGTTCACCACACACATACTCTCCCCTCTCTCTCTCTCTCACACACTCTCTCCCCTCTCTCTCTCTCTCACACACTATATCCTCTCTCTCTCTCACACACTCTCCTCTCTCTCTCTCTCACACACACTCCCCTCTCTCACACACTCTCCCCTCTCTCCCTCTCTCACACACACTCTCCCCTCTCTCTCTCTCACCCACACTCTCCCCTCTCTCTCTCTCTCTCTCTCTCTCACACTCTCCCCTCTCTCTCACACACACTCTCCCCTCTCTCTCACACACACACTCTCCCCTCTCTCTCTCACACACACTCTCCCCTCTCTCTCTCACACACACTCTCCCCTCTCTCACACACACTCTCCCCTCTCCCCCTCACACACATTCACCCCTCTCTCCCTCACAGACACTCTCCCATCTCTCTCTCACACACACTCTCCCCTCTCTCCCTCTCACACACTTTCCCATCTCTCCCTCTCACACACTCTCCCCATCCCCCTCTCACGCTCTCTCCTCTCTCTCTCTCTCTCTCACACACACTCTCCCCTCTCTCTCTCACACACAGTCTCCCCTCTCTCTCTCTCTGATGCACCTCAATGAGCACCCGGAAACAAGGCTTTAGAACTGAAGGCTTTAATACATTAACAATGAAACTACGAACACAAATTCACCCGTTCAGACTGAAGGGGTCCTGCCGGAGCAGGGGGTCTTATACCCTGCCACCGGAGGCGGGACCCCACTGGAGTGTGCCATGATAACACTTAGGACAGGTAAACACCCTAACCCAACAACATAGTACAACCCCCATAACAACAACACCCTAGCCCAACAGTAACACAATAACAACCCCAGTGGTGAACCAACGATGGTTCACCACATTCACCCCTCCTTTAGGAACCAAAGGTGGCGGGGTGGATGAAAACAGACAATGACAAAAAAAATAACAGGATTCACAAGTCCAGACGGTCTGGAGGACCACACCGACGCTGCGATCTTCTCAACACCGGTTGCGAAACCGGAGCAGGTGCTTGCGGTGGCTCTCTCAAAGCAACATCTGGCTGTCCCCTCAAAGACTCCCGGGCCGGCCGGCCCTGATGAGGCGATGGTGTAGGGGATCCTGGAACGTTTGGTGGTGGTGGTGGTGGTGATGATGGTGGCGCCGATCTCCGAGTCTCAGGCAAGCTGTACATGGGAGTAAAAGTGTTATGCACTGGTCCCGGTGCTGACCGCGCCATGTCTGGGGAAGTAATGAGGAGTAGTGGATCTGTGACTGGGGGAATAGGAGCGACAGGAGTTGCTACGTCCCCTGCGGGCGCCAGGTCTCTAATGGAGACAGTGTCCTCTCGCCCGTCAGGATATGCCACATAGGCATACTGAGGGTTGGCGTGGAGGAGTTGGACCGGTTCGACCAAGGGGTCGGACTTGCGAGCCCTCACATGGCGCCGCAGAAGGACGGGTCCTGGGTACGTCAACCAGGCTGGCAATGAGGTCCCCGAGGACGACTTCCGAGGGAATGAGAACATCCTCTCGTGGGGAGTAGCATTGGTTGCCGTACACAGGAGGGAGCGGATAGAATGGAGCGCAGTTGGAAGGACCTCCTGCCACCGGGAGACTGGAAGGCCCTTGGATTTCAGTGCCAGTAGGACAGCCTTCCAGACTGTAGCATTCTCCCTTTCCACCTGTCCGTTACCCCTAGGGTTGTAGCTCGTGGTTCTACTAGAGGCAATCCCGAATGAGAGCAGGAATTGCCTCAAGTCGTTGCTCATGAACGACGAGCCCCTGTCGCTATGAATATAGCAGGGGTACCCGAACAGGGTAAAAAGCTCACTGAATGCCTTGATGACGGTGGCAGTCGACGTGTCCGCACAGGGGAAAACAAACGGAAACCGGGAAAATTCGTCTATTATGTTAAGAAAATAGACATTCCGATCCGTTGAGGGAAGGGGGCCCTTAAAATCTACACTCAGCCTCTCAAAAGGGCGAGTGGCCTTGACCAAATGTGCCCGGTCTGGTCGATAAAAGTGTGGTTTGCATTCTGCGCAAATCCGACAACTTCTAGTAACTGACCTGACCTCCTCCACCGAGTAGGGTAGGTTGCGGGCTTTTATGAAGTGGTAGAGTCTGGTGACTCCAGGATGACACAGATCATTGTGGAGAGCCTTCAAGCGGTCCTCCTGCATGATGGCGCATGTTCCGCGCGAGAGGGCATCCGAGGGCTCATTGAGCTTCCCTGGACGATACATAATATCGTAATTATAGGTGGAGAGCTCAATTCTCCACCGCAAGATCTTATCGTTCTTGATCTTGCCCCTCTGCGTGTTACTGAACATAAACGCCACGGATCGTTGATCCGTGATCAGGGTGAACCGCTTACCTGCCAGGTAATGGCGCCAGTGTCTGACTGCCTCCACAATGGCCTGAGCCTCCTTTTCCACCGCTGAGTGCCGAATCTCTGGGCCTTGAAGGGTGCGGGAAAAAAACGCGACGGGCCTGCCTGCCTGGTTTAGTGTGGCGGCTAGGGCGAAGTCCGATGCATCACTCTCCACCTGGAAAGGGATGGATTCATCCACCGCGTGCATCGTGGCTTTCGAGATGTCGCTTTTCAAAACCTTGAAGGCCAATTGGGCCTCCGGCGTAAGTGGGAAGGTCGTGGACTTAATGAGCGGACGAGCTTTGTCCGCGTAGTTGGGGACCCACTGTGCATAATACGAAAAGAACCCGAGGCATCTCCTCAGTGCTTTCGTGCTAGCGGGCAAGGGAAGTTCAGTGAGTGGGCGCATACGGTCTGGATCAGGGCCAATGACCCCGTTTTCCACCACGTATCCGAGGATGGCTAACCTACGCGTACGGAATACGCACTTCTCCCTGTTATAGGTCAGATTCAGGCGAGATGCAGTGCGTAGAAAGTGTTGGAGATTCGTGTCGTGGTCCTGCTGGTCATGGCCGCAGATGGTGACGTTATCCAGGTACGGGAAGGTAGCCCGCAACCCGTTCTGGTCCACCATTCGGTCCATAGCACGCTGGAAGACCGAGACCCCATTGGTGACACCAAATGGAACCCTGAGGAATTGGTATAGACGACCATCCGCCTCAAAAGCCGTATATTGTCGGTCCTCTGGGCGGATGGGGAGTTGATGGTAGGCGGACTTAAGGTCTATGGTAGAAAACACTCGGTACTGCGCAATCTGATTGACCATATCAGAAATGCGCGGGAGAGGATACGCATCCAGCTGCGTGTATCTATTAATGGTCTGACTATAGTCGATGACCATCCGAGGTTTGTTCCCGCTTTTGACTACCACGACCTGCGCTCTCCACGGACTAGCACTGGCCTGTATGATCCCTTCCTTGAGGAGCCGCTGAACCTCAGATCTAATAAAGATCCGGTCCTCAGCGCTGTAACGCCTACTTTTAGTAGCGATGGGCTTGCAGCCAGGTACCAGATTTTTAAAAAGGGATGGTGTCGTGATCTTCAGGGTGGATAGATTGCACGCGGGGCGCTTTGGGCAATTTGGAGGCTGCGGCTGGTTCCCTACGGCCAGTGAAGGGAGTGGCCCACCGTACTGTAGGATCACACTCCTCATGTGGGCCATAAAGTTTAGTCCGAGGAGAATTGGCGCGCAAAGGTGAGGTAGCACAAGGAGCCTGTATTGCTCGTAAACTGTGCCCTGTACCTCAAGAGTTACCATACATCGTCCTTGGATCGGTACAGACCGGGACTGTGATGCCATGGAAATTGTCTGTTTGGCAGGGAGAACCCGGAGTCCACACCTTTTAGCAGTTTCAGGGTGTATGAAACTTTCGGTGCTCCCACTGTCAAACAGACAATTCACAGTTCTGCCACTAACCTTTACCTCCATCATGGAATGTTCCAGTCTGTAATGCCTGGTCTGATCCAGAGAGATCGACGCCACCGTTGGCCCCTGGGCGTCACTGCATGCTGCCGATGTGGATGCTGAGGACCCCTGCTGGTCGCTGCTGCATGCTGCCGATGTGGATGCTGAGGACCCCTGCTGGTCGCTCCAAGTCGTCGTGGACCATGATGGCCGCCCCCATGAATCGCATGTGGCCGAGGGCTCCAAGCGCAGCGACTCCTGGTGGTCTTCCTCCTCCTCTGTCTGCCACGATGGCGCCGTCCTGAGATCGCACGTGGTCGGACCTCGTGGGTACTGCAGCGCCGAAAGAGATGGTCTCCGTTCTGGAGGGTTACAAGCTGCACTGCCGTTTTTAGGTTTGGACCTGCAGACTTTGCCGTAGTGGCCTTTTTTACCGCACTGGCTGCAGATTGCCGTTCTTGCCGGACACTGTTGCCGTGGATGCTTGGCCCCACCGCAAAAATAGCATCGCTGGCCACCTGGAGCTGCCGCCGTCGTCGAATCGATCTGGGAGCGCGGGTTCGCGGGGCGAGGAGGGAGCAGAGCTTGCTCCAACCACGTTGACTGCACGTGGTCCTCGGGGTACAGCGCCAAGCTCTTCGACGCCGCCTCCAACCTCACGGCCATCCCCATTGCCTGGGTCAAGTTGAGTTTCCCCTTTTCTAATAATTTAAGTCTGATGTACGAGGACCCTACCCCTGCTACGAACGCGTCTCGGGCGAGGTCTTGCATGTACTGCTCGGCGGAGACATCCTTACAGTCACAACCCCTGGCAAGCTGCAGGAGTTCATTGGCGTAGTCTTCTATGGTCTCGCCCGACTGCCGACGTCGTGTAGCGAGGAGATAACGAGCGTGAATCCCGTTGGGTGGCGTAATGTACCTATTCTTTAGGAGCTCGACGGCACCCTGGTAAGTGGAAGCTGCACGAATGGCTAGGTAAATCGTGTCGCTTACCCTTGCGTGGAGGACCTGGAGTCTATCACTGTCTGTAGTGATAGCTACCGAGGCTGCCAGGTAGTCCTCGAAGCACTTCCACCAATGTTCGAACGTGTTAGCTGCACCGACCGCACGTGGGTCCAGTGTCAGACGATCCGGTTTTAGGATCTGTTCCATATTCTCAGTTAATGTATTAAATTGATGCACCTCAATGAGCACCCGGAAACAAGGCTTTAGAACTGAAGGCTTTAATACATTAACAATGAAACTACGAACACAAATTCACCCGTTCAGACTGAAGGGGTCCTGCCGGAGCAGGGGGTCTTATACCCTGCCACCGGAGGCGGGACCCCACTGGAGTGTGCCATGATAACACTTAGGACAGGTAAACACCCTAACCCAACAACATAGTACAACCCCCATAACAACAACACCCTAGCCCAACAGTAACACAATAACAACCCCAGTGGTGAACCAACGATGGTTCACCACACTCTCACACACACCCTCCCCTCTCTCCCTCTCACACACTCTCCCATCTCTCCCTCACACACACTCTCCCCTCTCTCTCTCACTCACACTCCCCTCTCTCACACACACTCTCCCCTCTCCCACACACACACTCCCCTCTCTCTCGCACACACAGTCTCCCCCTCTCTCTCTCTCTCACACACACTCTCCCCTCTTTCTCTCACACACACTCTCCCCTCTCTCTCTCTCACACACACTCTCCCCTCTCTCCCTCTCACACACTCTCCCCTCTCTCCCTCTCACACACTCTCCCATTTCTCCCTCACACACTCTCTCCCCTTTCTCTCTCTCACACACTCTCCCCTCTCTCACACACGGTGTCCCCTCTCTCTCTCAAACACACACTCTCCCCTCTCCCTCTCTCCCGCTCTGACACACTCTCCCCTCTCTCTCTCACACACACTCTCCCCTGTCTCTCTCACACACACTCTCCCCTCTCTCTCTCACACACACTCTCCCCTCTCTATCTCACACACACTCTCCCCTCTCGCTCGCACACACACTCTCCCCTGTCTCTCTTACACACACTCTCCCCTCTCTCTCTCACAGACTCCCCTCTCTCTCTCACACACACTCTCCCCTGTCTCTCTTACACACACTCTCCCCTCTCTCTCTCACAGACTCCCCTCTCTCTCTCACACACACTCTCCCGTCTCTCTCTCACACACACTTTCCCCTCTCTCACACACACTCTCCCCTCTCTCTCTCTCACACACACTCTCCCCTCTCTCTCACACACACTCTCCCCTCTCTCACACACACTCTCTCCTCTTTCTCTCACACACACTCCCCTCTCTCTCTCTCACACAGTCTCCCCTCTCTGACACACAAGCTCCCCTCTCTCTCTCACACACACATTCTCCCCTCTCCCTCTGTCAGACTCTCTCCTCCCTCTCTATCACACACGCTCTCCTCTCTCTCTCTCTCTCTCACACACACACTTTCCCCTCTCCCTCTCTCACACACACTCCCCCTCTCTCTCACACACACACTCTCCCCTCTCTCTCTCTCACACACACACTCTCCTCTCTCTCTCACACACACTCCCATCGCTCTCTCTCACACACACTCTCCCCTCTCTCAGACACACTCTCCCCTCTCTCAGACACATTCTCCCCTCTCTCACACACACACTCTCTCCTCTCTCTCTCACACACACTCTCCCCTCTCTCCCTCGCACACACACTCCCCCTTTCTCTCACACACACACTCTCCCCTCTCTCTCTCACACACACTCTCCCCTCTCTCTCTCTCACACACACACTCTCCCCTCTCTCTCACACACACTCTCCCCTCTCTCCCTCTCACACACTCTCCCATCTCTCCCTCACACGCTCTCTCCCCTTTCTCTCTCACACACTCTCCCCTCTCTCACACACGGTGTCCCCTCTCTCTCTCAAACACACACTCTCCCCTCTCCCTCTCTCCCGCTCTGACACACTCTCCCCTCTCTCTCTCACACACACTCTCCCCTCTCTCTCTCACACACACTCTCCCCTCTCTCTCTCACACACACTCTCCCCTCTCTCTCTCACACACACTCTCCCCTCTCGCTCGCACACACACTCCCCTGTCTCCCTCTCTCACACAGACACTCTCCTCTCTCTCTCACACACACTCTAACCTCTCTCTCTCTCACACACCCCCCCCTCCCTACCACTCACACACTCTCTCTCTCTCAGACACACTCTCCCCTCTCTCACACACAGTCTCCGCTCTCTCACACATACACTCTCTCCTCTCTCTTTCACACAATCTCTCCCCTCTCTCTCTCACACACACTCCCCCTCTCTCTCACACACACACTCGCCCTCTCTCTCTGACACACACCCCCTCCCTCCCTCTCACACGCTCCCTCTCTCTCACACACACTCTCCCCTCTCTCACACACACTCTCCACTCTGTCACAGACACACTCTCCCCTCTCTCTCGCGCACAGTCTCCTATCACTCTCTCTCACACACACACTCTCCTCTCTCTCTCACACACACTCTCCCCTCTCTCTCTCACACACACCCTCCCATCTCTCACACACAGTCTCCCCTCTCTCTCTCTCACACACACAGTCTCCCTCTCTCTCTCACACACACTCTCTCTCACACACACACTCCGCTCTCTCTCTCACACACACTCTCCCCTCTCTCTCTCTCACACACACTATCCCATCTCTCTCTCACACACACTCTCCCCCCTCTCTCTCACACTCTCCCCTCTCTCTCTCACACACACACTCTCCCCTCTCTCTCTCACACACACACTCTCCCCTCTCTCTGTCACACACACACTCTCCCCTCTCTCTCTCACACACACTATCCCATCTCTCTCTCACACACACTCTCCCCCCTCTCTCTCACACTCTCCCCTCTCTCTCTCACACACACACTCTCCCCTCTCTCTCTCTCACACACACTCTCCCCTCTCTCTCTCTCACACACACTCTCCCCTCTCTCTCACACACACACACTCTCCCCTCTCTCTCGCACACCCAGTCTCCTCTCACTCTCTCTCACACACACACACTCTACTCTCTCTCTCACACACCCCCCTCCCTCCCACACACTCTCTCTATCCAACACACTCTCTCTCTCACACACACTCCCCCTCTCTCACACACAAACTCTCCCCTCTCTCTCTCACACAAACTCTCCCCTCTCTCACACACAATCTCCCCTCTCTCTCTCTCACACACACTCTCCCCCTCTCACACACACTCTACCCTCTCTCTCTCTCACACACACACTCTCCCCTCTCTCTCACACACACACTCCCCTCTCTCTCTCACACACACTATCCCATCTCTCTCACACACACTCCCCCCTCTCTCTCACACACACACACTCCCCCCCTCTCTCTCTCACAAACACTCTCCCCTCTCTCTCTCACACACTCTCCCCTCTCTCACACACAGTCTCTCCTCTCTCTGTCACACACAGACTCTCCCCACTCTCTCTCTCACACACACTCTCCCCCTCTCTCTCTCACACACACCTCCTCCCTCCCTCTCACACACTATCCCCCGCTCACACACACTCTACCCTCTCTCTCTCTCACACACACACACTCCCCTCTCTCTCTCACACACACTCTCCCCTCTCTCTCTCACACACACTCTCCCCTCTCTCTCTCACACACACTCTCCCCTCTCTCTCTCACACACACTCTCCCCTCTCTCTCTCTCACACACACTCTCCCCTCTCTCTCTCTCACACACACTATCCCATCTCTCTCTCACACACACTCCCCCCTCTCTCTCACACACACACTCCCCCCTCTCTCTCTCACACACACTCTCCCCTCTCTCACACACACTCTCCCCTCTCTCTCTCTCACACACACTCTCCCTTCTCTCTCTCACCCCCCCCCTCCCTACCACTCACACACTCACTCTCTCTCAGACACACTCTCCCCTCTCTCACACACAGTCTCCCCTCTCTCACACACACTCTCTCCTCTCTCACACGCACTCTCCCCCCTCTCTCTCAAACGCACTCTCCCCTCTCTCTCTCACACGCACTCTCCCCTCTCTCTCTCACACGCACTCTCCCCTCTCTCCCTCTCATACACTTTCCCCTCTGTCCCTCTCTCACACTCACTACTCCCTCTCCCACACTACCCCCTCTCCCCCTCTCACACTCTCTCCTCTCTCTCTCTCACACTTTCTACCCTCTCTCTCCCTGTCACGCACTCTCCCCTCTCTCACACACACTCTCCCCTCTCCCCCTCTGACACACACTCTCCCCTCTCTCCCTCTTTCACACACTCCCCTCTCTCTCTCACACACACTCTCCCCTCTCTCTCTCTCACACACACTCTCCCCACTCTCTCACCACACTCTCCCCTCTCTCACACACAATCTCCCCTCTCTCTCACACACACACTCGCCCTCTCTCTCTGACACACACCCCCTCCCTCCCTCTCACACGCTCCCTCTCTCTCACACACACTCTCCCCTCTCTCACACACACTCTCCACTCTGTCACAGACACACTCTCCCCTCTCTCTCGCGCACAGTCTCCTATCACTCTCTCTCACACACACACTCTCCTCTCTCTCTACACACACTCTCCCCTCTCTCTCTCACACACACCCTCCCATCTCTCACACACAGTCTCCCCTCTCTCTCTCTCACACACACAGTCTCCCCTCTCTCTCTCACACACACTCTCTCTCACACACACACTCCGCTCTCTCTCTCACACACACTCTCCCCTCTCTCTCTCTCACACACACTATCCCATCTCTCTCTCACACACACTCTCCCCCCTCTCTCTCACACTCTCCCCTCTCTCTCTCACACACACACTCTCCCCTCTCTCTCTCACACACACACTCTCCCCTCTCTCTGTCACACACACACTCTCCCCTCTCTCTCTCTCACACACACTATCCCATCTCTCTCTCACACACACTCTCCCCCCTCTCTCTCACACTCTCCCCTCTCTCTCTCACACACACACTCTCCCCTCTCTCTCTCTCACACACACTCTCCCCTCTCTCTCTCTCACACACACTCTCCCCTCTCTCTCACACACACACACTCTCCGCTCTCTCTCGCACACCCAGTCTCCTCTCACTCTCTCTCACACACACACACTCTACTCTCTCTCTCACACACCCCCCTCCCTCCCACACACTCTCTCTATCCAACACACTCTCTCTCTCACACACACTCCCCCTCTCTCACACACAAACTCTCCCCTCTCTCTCTCACACAAACTCTCCCCTCTCTCACACACAATCTCCCCTCTCTCTCTCTCACACACACTCTCCCCCTCTCACACACACTCTACCCTCTCTCTCTCTCACACACACACTCTCCCCTCTCTCTCACACACACACTCCCCTCTCTCTCTCACACACACTATCCCATCTCTCTCACACACACTCCCCCCTCTCTCTCACACACACACACTCCCCCCCTCTCTCTCTCACAAACACTCTCCCCTCTCTCTCTCACACACTCTCCCCTCTCTCACACACAGTCTCTCCTCTCTCTGTCACACACAGACTCTCCCCACTCTCTCTCTCACACACACTCTCCCCCTCTCTCTCTCACACACACCTCCTCCCTCCCTCTCACACACTATCCCCCGCTCACACACACTCTACCCCTCTCTCTCTCACACACACACACTCCCCTCTCTCTCTCACACACACTCTCCCCTCTCTCTCTCACACACACTCTCCCCTCTCTCTCTCACACACACTCTCCCCTCTCTCTCTCACACACACTCTCCCCTCTCTCTCTCACACACACTCTCCCCTCTCTCTCTCTCACACACACTCTCCCCTCTCTCTCTCTCACACACACTATCCCATCTCTCTCTCACACACACTCCCCCCTCTCTCTCACACACACACTCCCCCCTCTCTCTCTCACACACACTCTCCCCTCTCTCACACACACTCTCCCCTCTCTCTCTCTCACACACACTCTCCCTTCTCTCTCTCACCCCCCCCCTCCCTACCACTCACACACTCACTCTCTCTCAGACACACTCTCCCCTCTCTCACACACAGTCTCCCCTCTCTCACACACACTCTCTCCTCTCTCACACGCACTCTCCCCCCTCTCTCTCAAACGCACTCTCCCCTCTCTCTCTCACACGCACTCTCCCCTCTCTCTCTCACACGCACTCTCCCCTCTCTCCTCTCATACACTTTCCCCTCTGTCCCTCTCTCACACTCACTACTCCCTCTCCCACACTACCCCCTCTCCCCCTCTCACACTCTCTCCTCTCTCTCTCTCACACTTTCTACCCTCTCTCTCCCTGTCACGCACTCTCCCCTCTCTCACACACACTCTCCCCTCTCCCCCTCTGACACACACTCTCCCCTCTCTCCCTCTTTCACACACTCCCCTCTCTCTCTCACACACACTCTCCCCCTCTCTCTCTCTCACACACACTCTCCCCACTCTCTCACCACACTCTCCCCTCTCTCACACACAATCTCCCCTCTCTCACACACACACTCTCCCCTCTCTCTCTCTCACACACACACTCTCCCCTCTCTCTCTCACACACACTCTCCCCTCTCTCTCACACACACACTCTCCCCTCTCTCTCTCTCACACACACTCTACCCTCTCTCTCTCTCACACACACTCTCCCCTCTCTCTCTCACACACACACTCTCCCCTCTCTCTCTCTCACACACACTCTACCCTCTCTCTCACACACTCTTCCCTCTCTCTCTCTCACACACACTCTACCCTCTCTCTCTCACACACACTCTCCCTCTCTCTCTCACACACTCTCCCCTCTCTCTCACACACACACTCTCCCCTCTCCCTCTCACACACACTCTTCCCTCTCTCTCACACACTCTCCCCTCTCTCTCTCTCACACACTCTCCCCTCTCTCTCACACACACACTCTCCCCTCTCTCTCTCACACACACACTCTCCCCTCTCTCTCTCTCACACACACTCTCCCCTCTCTCTCACACACACACTCCCCTCTCTCTCTCTCACACACACTCGCCCCTCTCTCTCTCACACACACTCGCCCCTCTCTCTCTCTCACACACACTCTCCCCACTCTCTCACACACACTCTCCCCTCTCTCTCACACACTCTCCCCTCTTTCTCTCTCACACACAATCTCCCCACTCTCTCACAAACACTCTCCCCTCTCTCTCACACACTCTCCCCTCTTTCTCTCTCACACACACTCTCCCCTCTCTCTCTCTCACACACACTCTCCCCACTCTCTCACACACACTCTCCCCTCTCTCACACACACTCTCCCCTCTCTCACACACACTCTCCCCTCTCTCACACACACTCTCCCCTCTCTCTCTCACACACTCTCTCTCTCTCTCACACACACACTCCCCTCTCTCTCTCACACACGCTCTCCCCCCCTCTCTCCCTCGCACACACTCTCCCCTCTCTCACACACAATCTCCCCTCTCTCTCTCTCACACACACTCCCACCCTCTCTCACACACACACTCTCCCCTCTGTCTCTCTCACACACACTCTCCCCTCTCTCTCTCACACACTCTCCCCTCTCTCCCTCTCACACACTCTCTCCCCACTCTCTCACACACACTCTCCCCTCTCTCACACACAATCTCCCCTCTCTCACACACACACTCTCCCCTCTCTCTCTCACACACACTCTCCCCTCTCCCTCTCCCACACACACTCCCCCCCCC
>NW_027592985.1:0-41381 GCF_964213995.1 Mustelus asterias
CCCTCCCCTCCCCTCGATCCCCGCTACCCCCCCCTCCCCTCGGGTCCCCGCTCCCCCCCTCCCCCTCCCCTTGGTCCAGCTCCCCCCTCCCCTTGGTCCTGCTCTCCCCCACCCCTCCCCTCGGTCCCGCTCCCCCCTCCCCTCCCCTCGGTCCCGCTCCCCCCTCCCCTCCCCTCGGTCCCGCTCCCCCCTCCCCTCCCCTCGGTCCCGCTCCCCCTCCCCTCCCCTTGGTCCTGCTCCCCCCTCCTCTTGGTCCCGCCCCCCCCCCTCCCCTCAGTCCCACCCCCCCCCACCCCTCCCTCCCCTCGGTCCCACCCTGCCCCGCCCCTCCCCTCCCCTCGGTCCCACCCTGCCCCGCCCCTCAGTCCTGCCCCGCCCCTCAGTCCCACCCCGCCCCTCCCCTCGGTCCCGTCCCCCGCCCTTCTGCCCACCCCCCCCCTCTCCTCGGCCCCGCCCCCAGCCCATCGTACCTGTGCCAGCTCTTTGAAAAGGCTATCCAAGTAATCCTACACTTTTGTTCTTTCCCCAGAGCCCTGTAAAAGTTTAAGTATTTCTCCAATTCCTTTTGAAAGTTATTGAATCTGCTTCTGCCGCCCTTTCCGGCAGCACCTTCCAGATCAGAGCAACCCGCCGGGTAAAAGAAAGAAATTCTCCTTCTTTGCCATTTTGCTTCTTTTCACCAATTTGCTCTGCCACTGAAAGCAGTTCATTCTCTAATTCCCTCATCATTTGGAGCATCTTTAAATTCAGATTAACCTTCTCTGCTCTCAGGAGAAAAACAAAAGGAGTTTGCATTTCTCTCGCACCTTCTGCAACTGAAGGATGTTTGAAAGTGTCATGAGGCTAATGAGGACTTTTCCTTGATGGTCACCGTTGTAATGTGGAAATGCAAAAATGTGGCAGCTAATTTGTGCAGGGAAAGATCGCACAAACGGTGAGTGTGGAAATGACCAGATAATCTGGTATTTCTGACAGTGATGCAGGAATAAATATTGGTTCCAGGGCACTGGGGAGAAATCCCCCGCTCCTCTCCACCCTGAGATACTTTACATCCACCTGGGAGGACAGCAGCAGTCTTGGTCTAACATCACACCTTCTAAAAGCTTGTCACATGGGTGACAGGAAGTAGCACAGAATGAGGCCATTCAGCCTGTTCTACACAGACCGGTGCTGACTGGGATCATTCTGTGCCGTACTCCACGCCCATTTGTAATCCGTTTCTTAAAATATATTTGCAGGTTTGATCTTGCCAAATGGTGACATCAACTGGAATTGTCCCTGCCTGGGGGGCATGGCCAGCGGTCCATGTGGGGAGCAGTTTAAGTCCGCCTTCTCCTGTTTCCACTATAGTAAGGAAGAGGTGAAAGGCTCCGATTGCCTGGAGCAGTTTCGGACGATGCAGGAGTGCATGCAGCAATATCCAGACCTCTACCCGCAGGACGAAGAGGTGGAGGTGGATGAGGAAAGCAGCAAAGTGAAGAGCGATCTCCCAACGCAAGAGATACCAGCCTCTCAGAGCCAGGGATCCAGCTAATCGGAGAATGGTGAGGGTCCTCCTGTTCCCCAGACCACCCTCCCCTCCACCACTCCCCCCAACCATCTCTCCAAATCTTCAAGCCAGCATCAAACAGCAGAGAGATGTTGCTGACTCTTGTTACCAAATGTGTTATTTTAATGTGTGGAGGGGGGTCCTTTTTATGCTGCTATCTGGAAGGGGGGAGTGGACGGGCATGAAGCGGATCAGATTTACGTCCGCGGGGTCTCATACTGAGGGTCTTTACCTGGTAAGCGGCACCTTAGCTCCAAACGTTCACTGTGGGGACCAGGCTTTGTGTCGCTGTACGAGGCGGCAGTGGACATCGGAACGTGGTGGGGGGAGGGTTTGATTCTGGGATTGCACTGTCCGCTGTTACCCAGTGCAACAACCTCCCTCGAAGCAAATACATTCTAGTAAATTAAAGATATTTTTACCTTGTTTCTTGGTGTCTGGTTGTTTTTGTTCTAATCTTAGAATCCCGACAGGGCAGGAGGAGGCCATTCAGCCCATCGAGTCTGCACCAACCACAATCCCACCCAGGTCCTATCCCATAACCCCACATATTTACCCTGCTAATCCCCCTGACACTAATTTAGCATAGCCAATCCTCCTAACTTTGGACTGTGGGGGGAAACCAAAGCACCCGGAGGAAACCCAAGCAGACATGGGGAGATTGTGCGAACTCCACACGGACAGTAACCCGAGTTTGGGAATCGAACCCGGGTCCCGGACGCTGTGAGGCAGCCGTGCTAACCACTGTGCCACCATGCCGCCCCTCCACGAAGAAGGATTACATTTTCTTTAATTTTTCTCCCTTATGTCCTGGTTTCCCAATTCGGGCCCTCTACCCAACAGTTTTCTCCTCCCCCCCCCCCCCCCCCCCCCCCCCAGCCAAGCCAACCCCCCACTCTGGTTCCCCCCCCCCCCCTACCCCTGATGGGTTTTGTATACCGGGCAGGTCCTCTGTCACCATTGCTAGGCTGCCACCTCCATGTGAATGCCAGTAGGCTGTTCGAGCAGGAGAGGCATCACAGTCATTCCTGTCCTCGGACAGCAACACTGTTCCAGGAGTGGGTGGTACGGAATCAGGAGTTAGGGGCCCTGGCTGATCCCCCCGTGTCCCACAATAACAACTTTCACTTACAAAACCCCCACGCATATAATAAAGCATCCCGGGAGGGAATTTAACTCTGAGCCACAGGAGGCAGCATGAAGCCAAATGGTCAAAAACTCGGTCAGGGCGGAAGGTTTAAAAAGGTATTTTAAAGGAAGAAGCAGTGGGTTGGTTTGGGGGAAGGGGTTGGTTTGGGGGAAGGGGGAGGTTTGTAGGTTCCAGTCGGCTGAAGGCACAGCGCCCAATGGAGAATGATTCAAACCGGCGATGCTTGTGTCACAGTTAGAGGAACACAGTTCCCGAGAGGATTGTAGGTTTTGGAGCAGATTACAGAGGGGGTGGGGGAGTGAGGCCATGGGGGGATCTGACTGGGAGCCTGTGAGGTTAGTGAGCACAGGGCAGGGGGATTTGGATGAGCGCGGGGTGGGGGGGGGGGGTTTGGGTGAGGGCGGGGCGGGGGGGTTTTGGGTGAGGGCGGGGCCGGGGGGTTTGGGTGAGGGCGGGGGGGGTTTGGGTGAGGGCGGGGCGGGGGGGTTTGGGCGGGGGGGGTTTGGGTGAGGGCGGGGCGCGGCGCAGGGGGTGTTTCGGCGGGGGGGGTTTTGGGTGAGGGGGGGTGGGGGGTGTTTGGGCGGGGGGATTTTGGTGAGGGGGGGTGGGGGCTGTTTGGGCGGGGGGGTTTTGGGGTGAGGGGGGGTGTGGGCTGTTTGGGCGGGGGGGTTTGAGTGAGGGCGGGGCGCGGGGGGGTTTGGATGAAGGCGGGGCGGGGGGGTTTGGGTGAGGGCGGGGCGCGGAGGGGTTTGGGTGAGGGGCGGGGCGGGGGGGTTTGGGTGAGGGCGGGGCGGGGGGCTTTGGGTGAGGGCGGGGCGGGGGGTTTGGGTGAGGGCGGGGCGCGGGGGGTTTGGGTGAGGGCGGGGCGCGGGGGGGTTTGGGTGAGGGCGGGGCGGGGGGCTTTGGGTGAGGGCGGGGCAGGGGGGGTTTGGGCGGGGGGGGTGTTTGGGCGGGGGGGGTTTTGGGTGAACAGGATTTATTCCTGGTTAGAAGGCAGGCAGCAGCATTTCGGAGGAGCTGTTTCAGGGCACAGACTCCACACCTCATGACAGGTTTCACCAACAACACCTTGGACATGACGAGTGAAAGTAGCCTGATGCTGACAGTCGGGCTCCCGGCTTGCTGCATTCCCGGCTTGCTGCATTCCCGGCTTGCTGCATTCCCGGCTTGCTGCATTCCCAGCTTGATACATTCCCGGCTTGATACATTCCCGGCTTGCTGCATTCCCGGCTTGCTGCATTCCCGGCTTGCTGCATTCCCGGCTTGCTGCATTCCCGGCTTGCTGCATTCCCCGCTTGCTGCATTCCCCGCTTGCTGCATTCCCGGCTTGCTGCATTCCCGGCTTGCTGCATTCCCGGCTTGTTGCATTCCCGGCTTGCTGCATTCCCGGCTTGCTGCATTCCCGGCTTGCTGCATTCCCGGCTTGCTGCATTCCTGGCTTGCTGCATTCCCCGCTTGCTGCATTCCCCGATTGCTGCATTCCCGGCTTGCTGCATTCCCGGCTTGCTGCATTCCCGGCTTGCTGCATTCCCGGCTTGCTGCATTCCCGGCTTGCTGCATTCCCCGCTTGCTGCATTCCCGGCTTGCTGCATTCCCGGCTTGCTGCATTCCCCGCTTGCTGCATTCCCGGCTTGCTGCATTCCCGGCTTGCTGCATTCCCCGCTTGCTGCATTCCCGGCTTGCTGCATTCCCCGCTTGCTGCATTCCCGGCTTGCTGCATTCCCGGCTTGCTGCATTCCCGGCTTGCTGCATTCCCGGCTTGCTGCATTCCCGGCTGTCAGCTGATTTTTGCTTCACATCTCTTTGGCAGGGGCAGCTTTAACTGTGAAATATGAAATGCTTTCAGCAGCTTTGTGAGGGAGACGGTGCAGTGATTTTCCTTAAATCATGAGACAGCGCTAACATTGAGTGTCTGAGCAGAAACAGCCGTGTGGCTGGGCTCCAGGTAGCTATGGCACCCTGGGGCTGGGGGTGAGGGTGGGGGTTACACCTGAGCCTTCTGAGGGTTGAAGAAGTAACAAGGGGCGAGTGTGTGCTCTGGATATTGGAGCTAGAGTGGCCCCACCTCCAGAATTATCCTGGAATCTCTGAGAATTAAAGATTAATCTCCAGGGGCGATGTGCTATCAGAACCTCTGGAGTAAAACATAGAAGGTATTAACAACCACCTCCATTCAATTAATATTCCTACTGAAATGTCAGTACCAAAATACGTCAGGAGGTAATGGGACAAGTAAAAAAACATGGTTGAAGATGTACATGGTTAAGGAACGCGATAAAGAGAGATTCAGCAAGAGAATTCCAGCATTCAGTGCTTAGGCAGCTGTACCCAGTGAGAGCACGGGACCCTGTACCCCAGAGAGAGCACGGGACCCTGTACCCCAGAGAGAGCACGGGACCCTGTACCCCAGAGAGAGCACGGGACCCTGTACCCCAGAGAGAGCACGGGATCCTGTACCCCAGAGAGAGCACGGGACCCTGTACCCCAGAGAGAGCACGGGACCCTGTACCCCAGTGAGAGTCAGCACCTTCAGGACTGGAGAGAATCCTGTACCCCAGTGAGAGTCAGCACCTTCAGGACTGGAGAGAATCCTGTACCCCAGTGAGAGCACGGGACCCTGTACCCCAGAGAGAGCACGGGACCCTGTACCCCAGAGAGAGCACGGGACCCTGTACCCCAGTGAGAGTCAGCACCTTCAGGACTGGAGAGAATCCTGTACCCCAGTGAGAGTCAGCACCTTCAGGACTGGAGAGAATCCTATACCCGAGTGAGAGTCAGCACCTTCAGGAGAGGAGGGGGACCCTGTACCCCAGTGAGAGTCAGCACCTTCAGGAGAGGAGGGGGACCCTGTACCCCAGTGAGAGTCAGCACCTTCAGGGGGGAGGGGGACCCTGTACCCGAGTGAGAGTCAGCACCTTCAGGAGAGGAGGGGGACCCTGTACCCTGGGCCCGGATGGAATGCATCCCAGGGTACTGAAAGAAATGTCAGAGGTAATAGCGGATGCGTTAGTGGTTATTTATCAAAATTCGTTGGATTCTGGAGTAGTGCCGGCGGATTGGAAAAGGGCTAATGTTACGCCACTGTTTTAAAAAGGAAATAGACAAAAGGTGGGTAACTACAGGCCGGTTAGCTTAACGTCTGTAGTTGGGAAAATGCTGGAATCCATCATTAAAGAAGAAATAGCAGGCCATCTGGATAAGAATGGTTCGATTAAGCAGACGCAGCATGGATTCATGAGGGGAAAGTCGTGCTTGGCGAACTTGTTGGATTTTTATGAAGATGTGACTAGTGCGGTTGACAGAGGGGAACCGGTGGATGCGGTGTTTTTGGATTTCCAAAAAGCGTTTGATAAGGTGCCTCACAAAAGGTTGCTGAAGAAGATTGGGTCACACGGAGTTGGGGGTAGGGTGTTAGCGTGGATTGGGGATTGGCTATCCGACAGGAAGCAGAGAGTCGGAATAAATGGGTGCTTTTCTGGTTGGCAGCTGGTAACTAGTGGCGTGCCGCAGGGATCGGTACTGGGGCCTCAACTATTTACCATTTATATAGACGATCTGGAGGAGGGGACTGAGTGTAGGGTAACAAAGTTTGCAGACGACACAAAGATAAGTGGAAAAGTGAATCGTGTGGAGGGTGTAGAAGATCTGCAGAGAGATTTGGACAGGCTGAGTGAGTGGGCGAGGATCTGGCAGATGGAGTATAACGTTGACAAATGCGAGGTTATTCACTTTGGAGGAAATAATAGCAAATTGGATTATTATCTAAATGGAAAAAATTACAACATGCTACTGTGCAAAGGGACCTGGAGGTCCCTGTGCATGAGATGCAAAAACCCAGTCTGCAGGTGCAACAGGTGATCAAGAAGACAAATGGGATGTTGGCCTATATCGCGAGGGGGATAGAATATAAAAGCAGAGATGTCTTGCTGCATCTGTACAGGATATTGATGAGGCCGCAGCTGGAATACTGTGTGCAGTATTGGTCCCCTTATTTGCAGAAGGATATACTGGCCTTGGAGGGAGTGCAGAGAAGGTTCACCAGGTTGATACCAGAGATGAGGGGTGTTGATTATGAGGAGAGACTGAGCAGATTGGGTTTGTACTCATTGGAATTTAGAAGGCTGAGGGGAGATCTTATAGAGACCTATAAGATAATGAAGGGGCTGGATAGGGTAGAGATGGAGAGATTCTTTCCACTTAGAAAGGAAACTAGAACTAGAGGGCACAGCCTCAAAATAAAGGGGGGTCAGTTTAGGACAGAATTGAGGAGGAACGTCTTCTCTCAGAGGGTGGTGAATCTCTAGAATTCTCTGCCCACTGAAGTGGTGGAGGCTACTTCGTTGAACATGTTTAAATCACGGATAGATGGATTCCTGATCGGTAAGGAAATTAAGGGTTATGGGGAGCAGGCGGGTAAGTGGAACTGATCCACTTCAGATCAGCCATGATCTTATTGAATGGCAGGGCAGGCTCGAGGGGCTAGATGGCCTACTCCTGCTCCTATTTCTTATGTTCTTATGAGAGTCAGCACCTTCAGGACTGGAGAGAATCCTGTACCCTAGTGAGAGTCAGCACCTTCAGGAGAGGAGGGAGGGACTCATTTTTTAAACTATGCCCCCTAGTTCTGGGTTTCTCCATGAGAGGACATTCTCTCAGAATCTCCACCAACCTGTCCTGGTCCCCCCATGCCGACTCTATAATTAAGAAAGCCCACACCTCTACTTTCTCAGAAGACTAAGGAAATTTGGCATGTCAGCTATGACTCTGTCTAACTTTTACAGATGCACCATAGAAAGCATTCTTTCTGGTTGTATCACAGCTTGGTATGGCCCCTGCTCTGCCCAAGACCGCAAGGAACTAGAAAAGGTTGTGAATGTAGCCCAATCCATCACGCAAACCAGCCTCCCATCCATTGACTGTCTACACTTCCCGCTGCCTCGGCAAAGCAGCCAGCATAATTAAGGACCCCTCGCATTCTCTCTTCCACCTGCTTCCTTCGGGAAAAAGATACAAAAGTCTGAGGTCACGTACCGACCGACTCAAGAACAGCTTCTTCCCTGCTGCTGTCAGACTTTTGAATGGACTTACCTTGTGTTAAGTTGATTTTTCTCTACACCCTATCTATGACTGTAACACTAAATTCTGCACTCTCTAGTTTCCTTCTCTATGAGCGGTATGTTTTGTCTGTATAGCGCGCAAGAAACAATACTTTTCACTGTATGTTAATACACGTGACAATAAATCAAATCAAAAAAATCCCTATAGTGCAGAAGGAGGCCATTTGGCCCATCGAATCTGCACCGACAATAATCCCACCCAGGATTCCTGTAATCCCATGTATTTGCCCTGCTAGTGCCCCTGGCACTGAGGGGCAATTTAGCATGGCAAATCCACCCAACCCGCACATCTTTGGACTGTGGGAGGAAACCGGAGAACCCGGAGGAAACCCAGGACGTGCAAACTCCACACGGACAGTGACCCAAGCTAGAAATCGAACCCGGGTCCCTGGCACTGTGAGGCAGCTGTGCTGACCACTGTGCCACCGTGCCGCTCAGTATTGAGCCCCCTCAGAATCTTATTTGTTTTAATAAAATGACCTCTAATTCCTCTGAACACCAATGGGTAAAGGCCCAACCTGCTCAGTGTCTCCTCATAAGGCAATGGACAAGATATCTGAATTAAACTAATGCAAAGATCTCGAAGATGTGTAGGACTGGAGGAGGTTACAGAAATGAGGTGAGGACATTGAAGGATTTGAAAACAAGGATGTGAATTTCAGAATTGAGGTATTCCCGGACCTGGGGTCAGTGTCGGTTGAAGACGGCCGCGATGGGCAAATGAGACTTCATCTGAATTGGGATAGTGGCAAGAGTTTTGGATAAGGTCAAGTTAATGGAGGGTGGAAGATGGGACATTGGCTCGGAAAGCATTGGGACAGTCAAGTCAAGAGGCAAGGAAGGGATGGTGGAGGGTTTTAGCAGCAGAAATCATTTTAGAATCCTTCTTCTACACGTGTCCCATCTCTAGCATACAAACAGAAAGGAGGAGCAGTATCAAGGAATAAAAGTTAATTGGAGTGGGGTTAAATCAGAGATAGGGTTATGGCTCTGTTAGGATGCAGTTTCATCGAGTAGGTAGTGTAGGGTTAGGGTAGCAATGGGATTATGTTAGAGTTATTGGAGAGACAGAGTTAGGATAGGGAAGCCCTATGTTAATGTCAGTGTGGGGCTGGGTTTGGGTTAGGATACATAAATCAAATTGGAGTAGTGTAATAGGGTTTGGATGAGGGTTAAGAGGTGTCATTGCAGGGTTAGGTTAGGGTTAGAATATATTATTATGGGATTAGGGTTTAGGATGTGTTACAATGGATATAGGAAAGGTTACTGTTGGTTATGGTTAAGGACAAGATATGGTCCTGTGAAGTTAGGGTTAAGGTTAGGGCACGTTATGATAGGGATAGGGATTGCTGGCATTACTATAGAGTTAGGGTTAGGGACTGGGTGTATTACAGTCAGGTTAGCGTGTGTGACAGTCGGGTGAGGATTGAGGGAGTCAGCTCGGGTTCAGAGTTAGGTTTTTGGGGTCAGACGGAGAGGATATACCCCCTTTTCTTCATGCTCTGCCACTTTTTTTTCAGCTCACGTCCAACACTTATTGTTCGGGTTAGGGACTGGGTTAGGGTTAGGGACTGGGTTAGTGTAGGGACTGGGTTAGGGTTAGGGACTGGGTTAGGGTTAGGGACTGGGTTAGGGTTAGGGACTGGGTTAGGGTTAGGGACTGGGTTAGGGTTAGGGACTGGGTTAGGGTTAGGGACTGGGTTAGTGTAGGGACTGGGTTAGGGTTAGGAACTGGGTTAGGGTTAGGGACTGGGTTAGGGTTAGGGACTGGGTTAGGGTTAGGGACTGGGTTAGGGTTAGGAACTGGGTTAGGGTTAGGGACTGGGTTAGGGTTAGGGACTGGGTTAGGGTTAGGGACTGGGTTAGGGTTAGGAACTGGGTTAGGGTTAGGGACTGGGTTAGGGTTAGGGACTGGGTGTGTTACAGTTGGATGGGGGTCGGAGGAGTTAGGGTTCGTGTTAGGGTTCCGTTAAGTCAGGTCGGAAAGCAGAATGGAACAAATCAAATTGCAGCTGGGAACAACAGGAGTAACAAAATGAAAGGGTTAAAATTTGGTTTGTGGAAATATTTTAGTTTTATGGAGATAACATTTCAGTAATAAATCTAACTGGGACTTGAGTGCTTGTTCCTGTGCCGCAGAGATGATGAAACAACAAAGAAATCGCAGTCAGCCTGGGGGTGACTGGAAGCCAGTTGGACACACTGGAGTTACTAGGAGAAGCAGTGTAGATATTTTGGGCACATTAACAAACACTGCACTGCGATCAAAACAACATGTTTGGCAATGTTTTTGTTTATAAGAGAGAGACAATGTGATGTTTAAATCACATTGAAATGCAGAGTTGCATAACTAGCGTGCATTCCTGCGGAGAAAAATGTTCTTTTTGATATTGGTCCAGACACTTTGTCAATTTGTTTTGTTGTTTGTTTCAGTTTGTAATTTCTCTTTCTTGATGTGACTGATGGTTACTGGGATACGGTTACCAGGATACGGTTACCGGGATATTGTTACCAGGATACAGTTACCGGGATACGGTTACCGGGATACGGTTACTGGGATACGGTTACCGGGATACAGTTAACGGGATACTGTTACCGGGATACTGTTACCAGGATACGGTTACCGGGATACTGTTACCGGGATACTGTTACCGGGATACACTCACCGGATATTGTTCCTCGGATACTGTCTCTTATCCTCCAACTACCCAAATTTCATCAAATGTGCAGCACAGAAACAGGCCATTCAGCCCCGCTGCTCCTTCTCTCTCTCTCTCTCTCTCTCTCTATATCCATCCACATGAACCCCTTTCCACTTGATCTCTCACCCAATCAATAAATGCTCCAATCCTTTCTCCCTCATCTGTCTATCCAGCTTCCCCATCAATGTATCTACGTTCACGCAACAAAAACAGAAAATGCTGGAAAATCCCAGAGGGTCTGACAGCGTCTGTGGAGAGAGAATAGAGTAAGAGTTTTAACAACACCAGGTTAAAGTCCAACAGGTTTATTTGGTAGCAAATACCATAAGCTTTCGGAGCAATGCTCCTTCGTCAGATGGAGTGGAAATCTGCTCTCAAACAGGGCACAGAGACACAAAATCAAGTTACAGAATACTGATTAGAATGCGAATCCCTACAGCCAACCAGGTCTTAAAGATACAGACAATGTGGGTGGAGAAGCCAACGTTTCGAGTCTGGGTGACCCTTTGTCAGAGCTATTCAACCGTCCACAGGCGCCCCATCCACCACTGCGATAGTGAGTTCCACATTCTCACCTCACTCTGGATGGAAAGGCCTCTTGTGAATCCCATATTGGATTTATTAGTTAACCAGTTTAAATTTATAATTGCTTTCCCTACAAGTGAAACCATCTTCACCAAAAAACCCTCAGCGGGTCTGGCAGCATCTGTAAGGAGAGAAAAGAGCTGACGTTTCAAGTCCAGATGACACTTTGTCAAAGACCTAGAATCATAGAATCCCTACAGTGCAGAAAGAGGCCATTTGGCCCATCGAGTCTGCACCGACCACAATCCCACCCAGGCCCTACCCCCACAACCCCATGCATTTAATCTGCTAATCCCATTGACACTAAGGGGCAATTTAGCACAGCCAATCCACCTAACCCGCACATCTTTGGACTGTGGGAGGAAACCGGAGCACCCGGAGGAAACCCACACAGACATGGGGAGAATGTGCAAACTCCACACAGACAGTGACTCGAGGCTGGAATTGAACCCGGCTCCCTGCCACTGTGAGGCAGCAGTGCTAACCACTATGTCACCGCGCTGCCCGACCTGCTGAGATTTTCCAGCACTTTCTCTTTTGGTTTCAGATTCCAGCATCCGCAGTAATTTGCTTTTATCCTTTCATAATTTTGAAGGCCCCTATCAGGTCTCCCTTCAGTCTTCTAACCAATGATGATTGGTGTAATCCCTCAGTCCTCCTCCTATCCTGGCAAATCTTTTCTTGTACCTGCCCCGGTCTTTACATCCTTTTTACAGTTTGAAGATCAGAGCTGTTTACACCACTCTGACAGCGGGCCTAAGTAAGGGTTGATACAAGTTTGGCAAAACCTTTCTGCTTTTCAATTCTATCCCTCTCGGAGTGAACTCCAGGGCTTGGTTTACTTCTTGTTTTAATTCCGGCTTTGTTAAGAACAAAGAAAATTACAGCACAGGAACAGGCCCTTCGGCCCTCCAAGCCTGCACCGACCATGCTGCCCGACTGAACTAAAACCCCCTACCCTTCCGGGGACCGTATCCCTCTATTCCCATCCTATTCATGTATTTGTCAAGACGCCCCTTAAAAGTCACTACCGTATCCGCTTCCACTACTTCCCCCGGCAACAAGTTCCAGGCACCCACTGCTCTCTGTATAAAAAATCTGCCTCGTACATCTCCTTTAAACCTTGCCCATCGCACCTTAAACCTGTGCCCCCTAATAATTGACTCTTCCACCCTGGGAAAAAGCTTCTGACTATCCACTCTGTCCATGCCCCTCATAATCTTGTAGACTTCTATCAGGTCGCCCCTCAACTTAAGTACCTGTGATTTGTGAATCTGTATCCCCAAATCCCTTTACTCTTCAGCCCCAGTCGTGTCCCAACAGCTTAAACAAGCTCCTTTTGTCCCTTTATTCTGTTTGGGTCGTTTGTTCTGTCCCAACCCCTTGTTTTCCTGTTGCTGCCTATTCCTGTTAAAAAACAAATTTTCTGTTGTGACTCACATTCCCCATGAGTCATGTTTTGTTCCTTATCTCAGTCTGATTTTTATAGAATCTGTCGCAATCTGTGAAAGTGCATCTGTCTCACACATATCACCAAATCAACCAGGAAAGAGAAAACACTTTTACCCCTTGTCCCAAATGCTCCTTTCTGATTGTTTCCCGAGATCTCTGAAATTGGTGATTCATTGCTGGGTTGGAGGAACAGAGTTTGGGAAAGTTTTTGCTAAGTAAGAAGACAGTGCGATGTTTAAATTGCAGCAGAGTGCAGAGTTTCCTCAATGGAGCGGCGTGGAGAAAAATGTTATTTTTGAAATAGTTCCAGGCGCTTTCGCAATTGTTGTTGTTGGTGTTTTTTTATTTCTGTCCCTGCTCCTTGGATTGGCTGATTGCTTCATTCAAACCCTTCACCCACCAGAACTTCACAGAATCGTAAGGCACAGAAACAGGCCATTCGGCCCAACTGCTCCATGCTATTGTTTAGACTCCACAGATCCTCCTCCTACCCGGCACGGTGGCACAGTGGTTAGCACTGCTGCCTCACAGCGCCAGGGACCTGGGTTCGATTCCCAGCCTTGGGTCACTGTCCGTGTGGAGTTTGCACGTTCTCCCTGTGTCGGCGTGGGTTTCCTCCGGGTGCTCCGGTTTCCTCCCACAGTCTGAAAGACGTGCTGGTTAGGGTGCATTGACCATGCTAAATTCTCCCTCAGTGTGCCCGAACAGGTGCCAGAGTGTGGCGACTAGGGGAATTTCACAGTAACTTCATTGCAGTGTTAATGTAAACCTACTTGTGACACTAATAAATAAACTTTAAAACATAAATAAAATGTTCCTCATCTCACCCAATCATCATTTTCTTCTAATCCTTTCTCCCTCATGTGATTATTGTTGGGTATTCTGGGTAATTGTAGTGTTTCCTCTCAAGCTGCTCTCTAGCTGGGCTGGGGCACTTTAAGAAAGTGATTATGCAACGTCAATTTTGAGGCTGTTTTCACAGGTAATCGGGCAGTGAAACTCAGCAGCCTGCAGTGTTAACGCCGTGTAAATAAAACTCCTCATTTTGGTTGCACATTCAATACCAACAGACTGAATCAGAAATTCACCACAGTATCAATGTATCAATTCCATTCACCTCAACAACATCTTGTGGTAATGCGTTCCCACTGGAGTAGAGAATTCCAACGATTCACAGCCCTCTGAGCAATAACATTTCTCATCATCTCAGTCCTAAATGGCTACCTCCTTGTTTTGAAATTGTGTCCCTGGTTCCAGACTCTCCACTTGGAGCCGGCAGTTTGCGGTGTCTATGGTAGTCATGATGTGGAGATGCCGGCGTTGGACTGGGGTGAACATAGTAAGAGTTTTAACAACACCAGGTTAAAACAGTCCAAAGATGTGCGGGTTAGGTTGATTGGCCAGGTTAAAAAAAAAAAATTGCCCCTTAGAGTCCTGGGATGCGTAGGTTAGAGGGATTAGTGGGTAAAAATATGTGGGGATAGGGCCTGGGTGGGATTGTGGTCGGTGCAGACTCGATGGGCCGAATGGCCTCCTTCTGCACTGTAGGGTTTCTATGATTTCTATGATTCTAAAGTCCAACAGGTTTATTTGGTAGCAAATGCCATTAGCTTTCGGAGCGCTGCTCATATCCACTCCATCTGATGAAGGAGCAGAACTCCGAAAGCTAATGGCATTTGCTACCAAATAAAACTGTTGGACTTTAACCTGGTGTTGTTAAAACTCTTACTGTCCAGACTCTCCAACCAGAGGAAGCATCCTCCCAGCATCTACCCTGCCTATTCCTTTCAATATTCTGTAGGTTTTAATGCAATTACCTCTCATTCTTCAAAACCCGAGAGAATACAGGCCCCGTTTCCTCAATCTCTCTATAGTCCAGTCCCGCCATCCTGGGAACAATGAAAGTTCCTTGCACTCCCTCAATGGCAATAATATCCTTCCGAAGGTAAGGGGACCAAAATTGCACACAGTATTCCAGGTGCGGTCTAATCCAAGTTGTATACAACTGAAGCAAAGCTTCACTATTCCTGATTATTATCTAAGTGTCCATTTATCACATCCTTTACAATAGATACCAGTATTTTCCCTCCGACTGATGTGTGGCTACCAGGTCTGTAGTTCCCTGTTTTCTCTCGCCCTCCCTTCTTAAACTGTGAGGTGACATTTGCCACCTTCCAATCTTCAGGAACCATTCCAGAATCTTTCGAATTTTGGAAGATGATCTCCATTGCACCGACTATCTCCATAGCAACCTTTCTCAACACTCTGGGATGTAGAATATCAAGTCCTGGGGACTGATCAACCTTCAGTCCCATTCATCTCTCCCATGCAACATTATTACTCATTTCCTTCGACTCCTCATTCCCCCTTGTCTCTTAAATCCCCAATTCTGGGAGATTTCCTGTATTTTCCTCACTGAAGACAGACACAAAGGGTGGGATTCTCCCAAAAAATTCTAAGAGTCAAATTTGCATAAAAACTGGAGTAAACCCCGTTGTTATTTTCAGCGGGAATTTCAAAATGAACCTCCCACGCTCTGCACTGCAGAATGCCAGAGCATGAATATCGTTAAAAATCCAGGGCGGGGGTTATTCCTGCCGAAACGCCGGCAGCACAAGGCTGAGCGCGCCACTGCGCATGCACTGATCTGTCAGTGCCAAAATCAGCACATGTGCGGCAGCCCCGCACTACCAGCCTCCCGATCGCTGGCCAGCCCTGCAATCCCTGCATTGCTGCACCTCCGATCCCCCCATGTCCTGATTGCTGGCCTACTGGATGTGTCTGGGCTAACCGTGACCCCCTCCTCACCCTCCAGCCCACCTTGATCTCGCCCAGCACCCCCCATCCCCCTGGCAGTCCCAACCCACCGCCCCGATCCTGATATCCAGCCCTGATCATTGGCCTCCCTCCCTCTGTCACTGCCGAGAGCAGAGAGGCAACGGGACCCCCCCACCTCCTCTGATCTCCTCCACAGAGGCCCCACCCCCATATAGGCTCCGCCCACGCTCTGGCCCCGTCACCTTGGCACTACCCGATGTCCAATGGGTGGTGCTAAGGTGCCCCCTGGGCAATGCCACTTTGTCCTTTGGGCAGTGCCAGGGGGCTAGGGGTGCACCCCTCCTTACCCTGACCTCCTTGGGGGGGCCTCGATTGCCACCCCCCCCCCCCTTCGCTCCAGCAGGATCGGGCCACCAGCCCCCTGTAAGTGGGGAGCTGTTGTAAACCCGGCTGGAGTGAACCACTCCTGTTCGGGGTGGGGGAGGGGGGGGGGCGGTGGGGGGGGGGGGAGTGGGGGAGGCTAGCGGGCTCGGAGACTTCAGTCCCGAGCCACTAATTATATTTAAATCAGCATTTAAATAATTGATACAGCTCTGCGCCGATTTGTGGCGCGGTGCTGACAGTGTTGGAAATCTGGCGGATGGAGACTCGCGGAGGTTGGGCGCCCAGTGGGAAGCCGGCTACACGGTCTCCGCTTGAGTCTCCCGGCTTGCTGTGCTGCTGCCTCCACAGTTAACATTTAGCTTCTCTGCCATTACCCATTTCTCTACCCATTATAAATTCCCCCGACTCTGCCTGTAATGGACCTACATTTGTCTTCGAAAACATTTCCCTTTTACATACTTATTGAGGCTTTTATACATTTTCATGTTATTTGCTGCTTTATATTCACATTCTTTTCTCCCATTATCAGTTTCTCTGTCCTCCTTTGCTGAATTCTAAAATCTTCCCAATCCTCAGATTTATTATAATATCTGGCAACTTTCTTTTAATCTTACGCAATCCTGAGCTTCCTTGTTAGTCCTTGTTAGTTCTTGCACCCTAAGGGAATGTATAGTTTCTGTAAACTACGTAATAATTCTTTAAGGACTATCCACTGTCTAAGTCCCATAATATCCTTTCAATACATTTTCCCAATCCTCCTCAGTCAATTTACCCCTCATCCCTTCATCATTTCCTTTGTTCAAATTTAACACCTTGGTTTCAGATTAAACAATCAAACAGAATGTGAAATTCTATCATATTGGGGTCACTCATCCTGAAAGGTTCTTAAACAGGATAATTAATCAACCCTTTCTCATTCCATAATACGAGATCTAAAATAGCCTGTTCTCTAGTCTGTTGCTCAGCATACAGAGCTAGGAAACTGTCCCTCTCACACTCCAGAAACTCGCCCTCCACAACATCACTGCTCAGTAGGATTTAAAAGTTAAAGTTTATTCATTAGTAGGCTTACATTAACACTGCAATGGAGTTACGGTGAAATTCCCCTAGGCGCCACAGTCCAGCACCTGTTCGGGTACACAGAGGGAGAATTTAGCATGGCCAATACACCCTAACCAGAACATCTTTCGGACTGTGGGAGGAAACCGGAGCACCCAGAGGAAACTCACACAGACACGGGGAGAACGTGGAGACTCCACACAGACAGTGACCCAAGCTGGGAATCGAACCCGGGTCCCTGGCACTGTGAGGCAGAAGTGCTAACCCACTGTGCCACCGGGCACACAGATGAACCAGTCTGTGAGCAGATGAAAGTCACCCCTGATCAGTGTATTACCCATGCTACGCGCTTCTCTAATCTCCTGATCAATACCATGCCCGCACGACCATGACTGTTTGGTGGCCGATAAACAACTCCTGCCAATGTTTGCTGTCCTTTGCTGCCTCTCAGCTTCACCCAAACTGAGTCCACATTTTGTTCTGATTTGAGATTGTCCCTGATTAATGTACTGATCCCATCTGTTATTCTCAACACAACATCACAGCAACACGGCAACCAAAACCCTGGGTCACAGAGGTCGGCTTTAAGGAGCATCTTAAAGGAAGAGAGAGAGGGGGATGTGGTGGGTTGCGGGGGGTAGGGGGTGGGGGGGGGGGGGCGAGGGCGGTGGGGTGGGGGGGGGGGCGGGCGAGGCGTAGGGAGAGAATTCCAGACCTCAGGCAAAGTGAGTAACAAATATTTCTGCACTGACCCACTCCTGTGGTAACATGTTGAGGAACAACACAAGATGCAGGTTGCAATGATCCGTATCACACTGCAGCAATAAGCTGCTTTTCCCCTGCTACCGAATAAAACCACTTCCATTCAAGCACTGAACACAGTTTAAACTTCCTATCCTGCAATCGAAATAAACTCTTCTGACAAGTTCATGTGGCTTCTTTTGGGACGTTTTGTGGGTATTTCACAGTGATTGGGCTGAGAACAACCCTCTGATAGCATCTTAGCTATGTTCCGACCATAGCACAAGCTTCCTTAATCAGTAGGTCAATTGTGGAGTGAGAAGCAGAGTTAATAGTTCAGGGCAATGACCTTTCCATAGAACTGAACAAAATTAGAAATTTGCCAGTTTTAAGAAAGAGCAGAATCTGGAAAACTGGGGAGAGGAGGAAAGAACAGAAGAGAAAGTCTGTGATAGACAGAGAGGTTAAATGGCAAAGGGGATGATGGTGTAAGACTGAAGGATCATAAACCAAACAAAGAAACACAAGATAGGTCCAGAGGAGGTGTGAATGGTAGCTGAAACAGCTGCTGTACGAAAAATGGGGACAGTGGATATTAATCTGAAATGATTGAACTCAGTGTTGAGTCTGAAGGCTGTAAAATGCCTCATTGAAAGGTGTGGTGCGATTCCTCAAACTGACATAGAGTTTAATTGGATCAGTGTCAGAGTGTCAGAGGCAGAGGACAGAGAGATCAGAGTGGGAGTGAGGGAGAGAAAGGCAGACTGGACAGAGGTGTGTGCAAAGCGGCTTCCCAATCTGCATTTGACCTCCTGGTCATGAGGTTGATGGTCATAAAAACAGGAAATGTTCAAAATACTCAGCAGCTCTGACAACATCCCAGATCGATGACCTTTCCACAGAGCACATTTGGTATAACTGCAGTCAAGATACAGGCTGCCTTTAGATGATCAATTTCAAAGAACTTCTGCTAATTTCAGTTCAATCTCCAATTGGCAAACAGGAACAGGCCCTTCGGCCCACCATGTCTATGCTGACCACTAAATACCGATCTATACTAATCTCATTTTCCAGCACTTGGGCCATAGCCCACTCTGCCTAAATGTTGCAAGAGAACCTGCCTCCACCTCCCTCACAGGCAGCGTGTTCCATGTTCCCTCCACCCTCTGGGTGAAAAATCTTTCCTCAGTGTGGTAAACCACTGTTATCTGTGGTGGTTAACCACTGTTAGTATCTATTATTACATATAAATGTGGCACATCCCTGTCGGCTCCGCCCAAGACTCCTCCCCCTGGTCCGGGTATAAAGGCAGTGGCTCCTCCCCCTAGCCTTTAGTACGGACCAGATCTCTGACAGGGATGGCTCCAAGTTCTTGTGAATAAAAGCCTATTTGTTCTCGCTCACAACTAGTCTTCGTTTGATTGATGGTGCATCAATTTTATTAACAAGATTTTAAAATGGAGCAGATGTTAAAACCCGACAGATTGAATCTAGATCCCCAACCTGTCGGAGCGTCAAACACGTTTGATCATTGGCTGAAATGCTTCGAAGACTACATCGACGCCTCCACTGCTGTCCGTACGGATGCCGACAAACTACGGGTGCTCCACGGCCGGGTAAGCGACGTAGTATATTCTACCATTCGGGACGCAGAAAATTACAAGGACGCTATCGAACTTTTAAAGGGCCAGTATAACAAACGGCCCAATGAAGTCTACGCGAGATATCTCCTAGCTACGCGCAGACGGCAGCCAAGGAGAATCAGTTGACCAATTCCTGCGCGCGTTGCGACTGCTTGCCCGGAACAGCTACTGCAAGACTGTGACTGCCACCCAATACACAGAGGACTTAATCAGGGATGCCTTTGTCACGGACATCGGAACTACCTATATCCGACAACGGCTACTGGAACAGGGTGCGCTGGACTTAAAGAAAACGGTGGGACTGGCCGAATCCTTAGAGGTGACCTCCCAATACCTCGAGGCCTACTCACCTGACCACGTGGGCGCATCGTGGACACCGCAGCCGTCGCTGCCCCTGTACTCGGGAGGGCCACAGACCTACGCCGCACCACATCTCACCGGTGATCTGACCGCTGAAGCAGCCTCTGGAGGCCCGAAGTGCTACTTCTGCGGCCTGGGTAAGCACCCCCGACAACGCTGCCCGGCGAGGGAGTCGTTCTGCTCCGCGTGTGGGAAGAAGGGACACTGTGCCAAAGTCTGCCGTAAGTCCACCTCCAAATCCACGAGCGCCACGTGTGACCCGCGGGGGCCGCCATCTTGGATGACCCTGGCCGCGGGGGCCACCATCTTGGACGACCCCGGCCGCGTGCGACCTGCGGGGGCCACCATCTTGGACGACTCCGGCCACGTGCGACCCGTGGGGGCCACCATCTCGGATGACGACATCGGCCGCCGGCGACCCGTGGGGGCCACCATCTTGGATGACTTCAGCCGCGAGCGACCAGCAGGGGCGCCGCCATCTGCTACCTCATTAACCCCCTATGGCTATCTGCAAGATTCAACGGTGGCGTCGGTTACCCTGGACCAGTCCAAGCCTCATCGTCTCGTCGAGTCCATGATGGACATCGAGGTAAACGGGCACAGGGAGCATTGTTTGTTTGACAGCGGGAGTACGGAGAGCTTCATTCACCCTGGTACGGTGCGTTGATACGCCTTTCCCGTGCGGTCCGTCAAGCAAACGATCTCCATGGCATCGCAGTCCTACTCTGTAAATGTCCTCGGCTGCTGCGTGGTGACCGTGAAGGTGCGGGGCACGGTATACGATAACTTCAGGCTCCTCGTGCTGCCACATCTCTGCGCTTCTGTACTCCTGGGGCTAGATTTCATGACCCATCTGAAGAGTGTCACTACACAGTATAATGGGCCTTTTCCCCCGCTCTCCGTCTGCAATCAGCGGCATCTAAATTGCCCACCGCGCACCACCTGCAGTCTCTTGACCCTTAAAATCGCTCCTCCCTCCTTGTTTGCGAATCTCACTCCTGACTGCAAGCCCATCGCCACCAAGAGCAGGCGGTATAGTGCTGGAGACAGGGCCTTTATCAGGTCCGAAGTCCAGCGGCTCCTCAAGGAAGGGATCATCGAGGCCAGTACCAACCCCTGGAGAGCACAAGTGGTAGTCGTTAAGTCCGGGGAGAAACACAGAATGGGCATTGACTACAGTCAGACCATTAACCGATACACGCAGCTGGATGGGTACCCCCTTCCCCGCATATCTGACATGGTCAACCAGATTGCACAATATCGGGTGTTCTCCACCATTGACTTGAAGTCGGCATACCACCAGCTCCCTATCCGCCCGGAGGACCGCCAATATACGGCGTTCGAGGCGGATGGCCACCTTTACCACTTCCTTAGGGTCCCTTTTGGCGTCACCAACGGGATCTCGGTTTTCCAGCACGAAATGGACCGAATGGTAGACCAGAACGGGCTGCGGGCCACCTTCCTGTACCTGGATAACGTCACCATCTGCGGCCATGATCAGCAGGACCACGATGCCAACCTCCACAGATTCCTCCTTAACCTGACCTACAATAAGGAGAAGTGCGGGTTCAGTACACACCGCCTCGCCATCCTCGGGTACGTAGTGGAGAATGGGGTCATCGGCCCCGATCCCGACCGTATGCGTCCCCTCCTGGAACTTCCCCTCCCCACTAGCCTCAAAGCACTGAGAAGATGCCTGGGTTTCTTCTCGTATTATGCACTGTGGGTCCCCAACTATGCGGATAAAGCCCATCCGCTCATAAAATCCACCTCTTTTCCCTTGACGGCAGAGGCCCGTCTGGCCTTCGACCGCATCAAAGCTAACATCGCGAAGGCCACAATGCACGCTATAGACGAATCCATCCCGTTCCAAGTGGAGAGTGATGCGTCTGACTTCGCCCTAGCCGCCACCCTTAACCAGGCGGGCAGACCCGTGACCTCCTTTTCACGAACCCTCCAAGGCCCCGAAACCTGACACTCCTCTGTCGAAAAGGAGGCCCAAGCCATAGTGGAAGCTGTACGGCACTGCCGCCACTATTTAGCTGGTAAACGGTTCACCTTACTCACGGACCAACGATCCGTTGCCTTCATGTTCAACAATACGCAGCCCGGCAAGGTTAAGAACGATAAGATATTACGGTGGAGGGTTGAACTCTCCACCTACAATTACGATATCTTAGAACATAGAACATAGAACAGTACAGCACAGAACAGGCCCTTCGGTCCACGATGTTGTGCCGAGCTTTATCTGAAACCAAGATCAAGCTATCCCACTCCCTATCATCCTGGTGTGCTCCATGTGCCTATCCAATAACCGCTTCAATGTTCCTAAAGTGTCTGACTCCACTATCACTGCAGGCAGTCCATTCCACACCCCAACCACTCTCTGTGTAAAGAACCTACCTCTGATATCCTTCCTGTATCTCCCACCACGAACCCTATATTTATGCCCCCTTGTAATAGCTCCATCCACCCGAGGAAATAGTCTTTGAACGTTCACTCTATCTATCCCTTTCATCATTTTATAAACCTCTATTAAGTCTCCCCTCAGCCTCCTCCGCTCCAGAGAGAACAGCCCTAGCTCCCTCAACCTTTCCTCATAAGACCTACCCTCCAAACCAGGCAGCATCCTGGTAAATCTCCTCTGCACTCTTTCCAGCGCTTCCACATCCTTCTTATAGTGAGGTGACCAGAACTGCACACAATATTCCAAATGTGGTCTCACCAAGGTCCTGTACAGTTGCAGCATAACCTCACGGCTCTTAAACTCCAACCCCCGTTAATAAAAGCTAACACACTATAGGCCTTCTTCACAGCTCTATCCACTTGAGTGGCAACCTTTAGAGATCTGTGGATATGAACCCCAAGATCTCTCTGTTCCTCCACAGTCTTCAGAACCCTACCTTTGACCCTGTAATCCACATTTAAATTAGTCCTACCAAAATGAATCACCTCACATTTATCAGGGTTAAACTCCATTTGCCATTTTTCAGCCCAGCTTTGCATCCTATCTATGTCTCTTTGCAGCCTACAACAGCCCTCCACCTCATCCACTACTCCACCAATCTTGGTGTCATCAGCAAATTTATCGATCCACCCTTCAGCCCCCTCCTCTAAGTCATTAATAAAAATCACAAAGAGCAGAGGACCAAGCACTGATCCCTGTGGCACTCCGCTAGCAACCTGCCTCCAGTCCGAAAATTTTCCATCCACCGCCACCCTCTGTCTTCAATCAGACAGCCAGCTACCTATCCAATCGGCCAACTTTCACACTATCCCACACCTCCTCACTTTCATCATAAGCCGACCATGGGGGACCTTATCAAACGCCTTACTAAAATCCATGTATATGACATCAACTGCCCTACCTTCATCAACACACTTAGTTACCTCCTTGTATCTTGTACCTCCTTGTATCTTGTATCTTGTATCGGCCTGGGAAGCTCAATGAGCCACCTGACGCGCTGTCCTGTGGAACATGTGCCAGTGCGCAGGTGGACCGGTTACAGGCTCTCCACAACGACCTCTGCCACCCGGGGGTCACCAGGATTTTTCACTTCATTAGAGCCCGCAACCTGCCCTACTCCGTTGAGGATGTCAGATCTATAACTTGAAATTGCCAGGTCTGCTGGGAATGCAAGCCGCACTTCTACCAACCAGACAGGGCACACCTCATAAAAGCCACCCGCCCCTTTGAACGCCTAAGCATTGACTTCAAAGGCCCCCTCCCCTCATCTGATCGCAACATATATTTCCTCAATGTCATTGACGAGTATTCACGTTTCCCCTTCGCGATTCCCTGCCCAGATATGTCCTCGGCCACGGTCATCAGGGCCCTGCACAGCCTCTTCACCCTGTTCGGTTTCCCCAGCTATATCCATAGCGACCGGGGATCCTCCTTCATGAGCGATGAACTGCGACGGTACCTGCTCTCCAAAGGTATAGCCTCGAGTAGGACTACTAGCTACAACCCCCGGGGTAACAGACAGGTGGAGAGAGAGAACGCCACTGTCTGGAAGACCGTTTTACTGGCGCTACGGTCTAAAGGTCTTCCAGTCACCCGCTGGCAAGAGGTCCTACCGGAGGCACTACACTCCATTAGGTCCCTCCTGTGCACGGCAACCAATGCCACCCCCCACGAACGGATGTTCGTGTTCCCCAGGAAGTCTTCCTCAGGGACTTCACTACCATCGTGGCTGGCATACCCGGGCCCTGTCCTGCTTCGGAAGCATGTCAGGACCCGTACGTCTGACCCCCTGGTCGAAAGGGTTCAACTCCTCCACGCCAACCCCCAGTACGCCTATGTGGCGAACTCCGATGGGTGGGAGGACACGGTATCTACCCGAGACCTAGCACCCGCAGGTGACTCAGGGACCACTATGGCCCCCAACCCCTCACCCCCAATCCCCAACTTTGTCCCTACCACATCAGAACCACTATTCACTCCTCTCACCCCCGTATACAGCTCGCCTGAGCCCCAGGAGTCGCCACCACGCACTCGACGATCGGACGAGATGACAACAACGTCCTGGTGCTTGAAACGACACCGCGACCTGAAACTACATCGGAACCGGCACCACGGCGGTCGCAGCGGCAGAGCAAGCCCCCGGATAGACTGAACCTGTAAATATTGTTCATTCTGCCTCACCCCCGACTGACTCTTTTTTTTAAACAGGGGGTGAATGTGGTAAACCACTGTTATCTGTGGTGGTTAACCACTGTTAGTTAGTATCTGTTATTATCTGTATATGTGGCACATCCCTGCCGGCTCCGCCCAAGACTCCTCCCCCTGGTCCGGGTATAAAGGCGATGGCTCCTCCCCCTAGCCTTCAGTACAGACCAGATCTCTGACAGGGATGGCTCCATGTTCTTGTGAATAAAAGCCTATTTGTTCTCGCTCACAACTAGTCTTTGCTTGATTGATAGTGCATCACTCAGATCCCCTGTAAACTATTTACCCCTCACCTTAAACCTTTGCCCTCTGGTCTTAGACACCTCTGCCAATGGGAAAAGATTCTTACAATCTACCCTGTCTTTGTCTCTCATAATTTTGTACAGCTCTCTCAGACTCCCCCCCCCCCCCCCCCCCCCCCCCCGCCCCCCCCCCGAACATCCTCTGTTCCATTGATCAATTGTCACTCAAAGCTGCTGAATCGACAGTTTTTTAGAAAATGGGCATTGAGAGAGACATCTTTTTTCATTCACTGTAACTCCTGCCAACACAGGAAGGTCAATCTGCTGATGTGCACTGATGTGGAGATGCCGGCGTTGGACTGGGGTGAACACAGTAAGAAGTCTCACAACACCAGGTTAAAGTCCAACAGGTTTATTTGGTAGCAAATACCATAAGCTTTCGGAGCGCTGCTCCTTCGTTAGACGGAGTGGAAATGTGCTCTCAAACAGGGCACAGTCTCTGGACTTTAACCTGGTGTTGTGAGACTTCTTGATGAGCACTGACCCCTGGCTGTGCGGAATGCCAATGCCAGTCGATTGCAGCTCTGCTGCCAGTACACCGCACCGTGTGTGAGGAGCTTTCATACCTGGATAGACACTGCCTGCAGTGAATGTGGCTGGGAGGTTAGGTTTAGCCTGAAAACAATACACCTATTAATTAATTAGGGCCAGAGGCAGGTCCCTTTCCAAATTCAGAGTGGTTATGCAAATTACAGCTGCTATTTCTAAGGCTATTTCTAAGGTCACAGATGTGACTATTTGAGTGGTCCAGGCCGCTCCTGGCACCATCGCTCACGATGACATTAGAGAGCAACATGCCTGGTGTTGGCAGCAGACCCCCCTTTGCATTCATTCCTGGCGTGGCAGAACTGTTGACAATGCCATTAAGACATTAAACCAATGCCTTGTCCGCTGCCTCAGGCGGACATTAAATATCCCAATGTGAGCTTTTGAAGAAGAGGGGAGGCGGGGGGCGCGGGTGGAGGGGGGGGGTTTCCTGGGGTTCTGGCCAATATTTATCCCTCAATTACTAAGAGGTGATCTGGTTCTGATCACATTACTGTTTGTTGAACTCTGTGGATGTCACAACCCTCGTGGTTCCTGCATTAGGGTTTGATGGTATTGGTGCTGCCATCAGAAGAATTGCCTCGCCACCTCTCAGCCACGTTCAGTCCAACACACAGGATGCCTCAGGCAAGATTAACCTGTCACAGAGTACGTACAAAGCAGATACAGGCCATTCGACCCCAATGGTCTATTCTGCTGTTAATGTTCCACACAAGTCTCTTCCCATAATGCTTCATCTCACCCTATCAGCATCTCCTTCTATTCCTCTCTCCCTCGTGTGTTTATCCAGCTTCCTCATTGCTGTCTTTATACTATTCACCTCACCTGCTCCCCGTGGGAGCACGGCAGCACAGTGGCTAGCACGGCTGCCTCACAGCGCCGGGGACCTGGGTTTGATTCCCGGCTTGGGTCACTGTCTGTGTGAAGTCTGCACGTTCTCCCCGTGTCTGCGTGGGTTTCCTCCGGGTGCCCTGGTTTCCTCCCACAGTCTGAAAGATGTGCTGTTTAGATGCATTGACCCGAACAAGCGCAAGAGTGTGGCGACTAGGGGATTTTCACAGTAACTTCATTGCAGCGTTAATGTGACTAATCAATAAACTTTACTTTAGATTGACCTTATATCCCAGGGTACTCCAGGGCAATCCTGGAGGGTGGGTAACTCAATTTGGGAACAGCTTATAGTTTGAGGTGGGCATGATGCCTTGTGGCCAATACGAGAGTCAATTTAGAAAACAATAACAACTCTTTAATTATTTTTACAAAACTTCTCAAAGTACTGAAACCTGTGACTGAAAATACAACCAAATAAACAGGAATAAAGACAGTGTTTGAATGGATCTACTGGTTGGGTCCAAAGCAAGACAAAGTGCTGGGGTGAAGACACCATTGTGGATATGAACTCCAAGCACAGAGCCACCTGGAGCACAGGCTGAGCGCTCCGGACGTGGACAACATGGAAGGTGCCAGAGACCCATCAATTAGAAATGCTGCTATCATATTGTTTGATGATAAGAGTTCCTGATCTTTCAGGATGACAGAGCAGAGAGGCGGGAGGGACTGAAGCATTTACTCGAAGCAAGGTGCATGAATCTGTGGCTGCTTTGAAAGAGGGATCGTGCCAGTTGCCATCTTGTAGTTTCCCTCAACACTTCACCCTGGAGCTGGGTTGAATGGGGAGCTGATTACACGCATTGTACAGTGAATGGCGAGACTCCAGTGCCACTCAGATGTGCTACGGTCACTTGCAGCCCACGCGCAGGTTGTGCGCCACCCATTTGGCCGTGCCCGCTCGCCATGGCGTGACGAGGCTGTCCATGTTGACCAGGAGTCTGCCCGTTCGGCTTGCTTCGTAACCGGCAATCAGGTAATCGGTGCCTGTCCGAGAGAGGAAAACAAGAACTGTCTTTGAGTGGCAAACTCTTAAAGAGACACGAGAAAGTACTCTGAGCTCCAAGGAGTCAAGAATGTTCTGGCTTGGAGACAGACTGATTAACCCATCGAGCGTCTTGCAGCAAATTCACTACTGCCAATGGGAGCACGGCCAGGGAAGTACGGCCTTGTGGGGGGACCCGGCCTGGTGGGGGACACGACCTGGGGGGGGGATGAATGGGATGGATAGTCAATGGCGGCATGTCCAGGGGGAGCATGGCTTGGTGGGGTGCATGGTCAGTGGGGGGGGCATGGTCAATGGGGGCATGTCCAGGGGTGGCATGGCTGCGGGGTGAGGGGGGGGGGGGGCGTGTTCAGTGGGGGCATGGCCAGTTTTGCGTTTGAACTGCTTCAGGCAAATGGATATCTGAGCTGGCAGCAAGGTTCACAGAATTCCGGTGTTCGGTGGTTACGGGTGAGACTCGCATTTAAAATTCTGCTATTTTTAGCATCCAGAATCCAGTGATTTATTCCAGAAATAACTCAGAAACTCTACTTCATTATTCTAACTGAGGTTCATACCAAGCTGGTGGAGCGGGGGGTGGAGCGGGGGGTGGGGGCGTCCAACATTACATTGAGGAGAGTTTTACGATCCCCTAACTGACATAATTGCAGGCTGTGTGGGGGGGAGGGTTGGCGAGAGGATGTTCCAGAGTTAGCAAGGTAGCAAGGCCAGGGAACGCTGTCCACAGATCAGATAAGAATACGTCGACCATTCCTTATGCTGAACTCAACCCATGTTCCCAGCCCCGACAAGCCCCTCTGTCACTCACCAGGGTTGAGTAAGGGACATGTACATCCGCGCTTGGTCCAGGATTCAGGGTAAATGCTCCAGTTGCCCCGGGTGATTTTCACTTTGCCAGCTTTCATCACCTTCTTTACTTTGACGTTGACCTCAGCGTGAGTTCCTTTGTCATGAGCAGAGAGGACCCTCGCCTTGATAACTGGTGGAAAAGAACAGACTTCATTACACAGGAAAACCCGTTCCAGTTTAACAAGAGGACAGTGTCAGAGACCCCGCAGTGAAGTCACTGCGCCTCTGGCATTGCCAAGATAGTAATAAGTCTCACAACACCAGGTTAAAGTCCAACAAGTTTATTTGGTAGCAAAAACCACTAGCTTTCGGAGCGCTGCCCCTTCATCAGGTGAGTGGGAGTTGTGTTCACAAGCAGGGTATATAAAGACACAAACTCAATTTACAAAATAATAGTTGGAATGCGAGTCTTTACAGGTAATCAAGTCTTAAAGTTACAGACAATGTGAGTGGAGAGAGGGTTAAGCACAGGTTAAAGAGATGTGTATTGTCTCCAGACAGGACAGTTAGTGAGATTTTGCAAGCCCAGGCAAGTCGTGGGGGTTACAGATAGTGTGACATGAACCCAAGATCCCGGTTGAGGCCATCATTGCCAAGATATTCAGTGCAAGTGGAATGGTCCCCGAGGAAACTGCTCACAGCTGGACAGGGGCTCGATCACATCTGGTCAGGACCTGGTTCTCAGTTTATTTCCATCATGTAAACCTCCACCAGCCTGTGACTGGTAGCTGGGTGAGAGCTAACCCTGACGCTAGGTGCAGCACTGGGACATCGGGTGGAATCTTGTCGAGCTTCTGGGGTCTCGCCTGCTGGGGCAGAGCCACACTGGGAAGGCCCAGTGGATCACAGCCAATCAGGCAAGGCGAGGCCTTCCCATGGAGTCTGACCCTGGGGGCCGACTGAGAGCTGGCAACCAATCAGAAGCTGGCAGCTTGTGCTCAGGACCAGCACTGAGGAAGTGATGGCGGTGGGTGGAGGGACAGACACCAGAATCCTGATCGTGGAGCCCCCAGGCCACAGGTAAGTCATGGTGGAAGGGGGGTTTAGCAGAAAGACAGGGGGATTGGTTTTCACCGTGTCTCCCTCTTCCCGATGTCCAGTCTCTCTGATCGAGGTTCTCCCCATTCCCCCCAACCAGAGGTGACAAGCAGCTCACACAGGTTCTCCCGTCGTGCGCACCGCAAAGCAAAAGACCCAGCCAACAGTGGTTAATAGAAGCGGCACGGTGGCACAGTGGTTAGCGCTGCTGCCTCACAGCGCCAGGGACCCGGGTTCAATTCCCGCTGGGGTGACTGTCTGTGCGGAGTTTGCACATTCTCCCCGTGTCTGCGTGGGTTTCCTCCGGGCGCTCCAGTTTCCTTCCACAGTCTGAAGATGTGTGGGTTAGGTGGATTAATCATGGTAAATGCACAGAGTTACGTGGATAGGTGGAGGGGAAGGCCTGGGTGGGTTGCTCCTTTGGAGAGTTGGTGCAGGCTTGATGGGCCGAATGGTCCCTTTCTGCACTGGAGGGATTCAGTGCTTGAGACCCTCAACTGTTTTTTAATTGGCCATTTAAAGGCCTCTATAAACAGCAGGGTGGGAAGGGGAACCACGAGCCTTCCTGCACAGGACTTAATTCTGGGGAGTGGCAGGACTCTGGAATGCCACCGTCCCATGGAACTAACCGCCTTTCCTGCCTCCACACTCCCTAACAGGGGGAGCAGAGTACAACTGAGCTCTGCACTGAACTAACTCACCTCAGGCAAGGCAGAAATCAGGGGATTGCAATTCAGTTCATGCTGCTGGATTCGGGAGGGGGGAGTTCAGCCAGGATTTCTGCTCCTGATCTATATCCAGTTACCCCTGCTGGAGGGCAAATGTATTTGGGATATTGGGTGAGACAGAGAGCCAACACAAACACCTGAATGGGCTGAATGGCCTTGGGGAGTGTGTTTCTATGACCCCAACATGGAGCTCTGGTTGGGAACAGTTGGTGTTAAGTTGCTGCAGGATTGGAAAGTGGGAAGGCAATGCTTGGACCTCCCTGTGTCTGGACGGCAACAGGTTTTAGCATCGCTTACCGTAGGTGTACTTCATCTGACAAAAGTATGTGGCACCTCCCAGCAAGGTCTCCTTGCAGAAGCACTTCTCTAGAGTGACAGAGAGAGCGGGGTCAAGTGGGCATTAAACAAACACATGGAAATGGAGTAAGAATATTCCAGTTAGTGTCACCCACGTCCCATTCACACATCAGGCAATGTGAGGAAACCCCCAGTCTGGGATCCCGGTATTGTCGATGTGAAACTTCTGTCCCTGTGTTCTGATCCATTTCTTCACAATATGAGGGGATGTTTGATCTAACAGTTTGCCACCCCCGCACTCCACAAGTCTCATCTACATCTGTTTGCTTCAGATTTTAAAGAGATGCTGGAAATAGAATCGATAACCGTCAACTCACCAAGACACCGGTTTTTACTTGAAGGGAAATGTTTAATCTCCAGGGTGCCATGCTGGGGATGTGAGCGGCTCAGTCTGTATCGCTCATTCCCAGTTACACTGGCTGAGAGCCTTGGTGGACATTTTCAGATCACGCCGAGGATCAACAATGTCGGTGTGGACCTGGAGTCACGTATAGACCCCCACTGGATTGGGCCTCAATGTCTCAGACTAATTGACAGAGATTGATTACTGATTAATTAATAACTCGGTTCGGTACGGGGCGGCACGGTAGCACAGTGGTTAGCACTGCTGCTTCACAGCTCCAGGGACCTGGGTTCGATTTCCGGCTTGGGTCACTGTCTGTGCGGAGTTTGCACATTCTCCCCGTGTCTGCGTGAATTTCCTCCGGGTGCTCTGGTTAGGTTGATTGGCCATGCTAAAATTGCCCCTTAGTGTCCTGAGATGCGTAGGTTAGAGGGATTCGCGGGTAAATGTGTAGAGATATGGGGGTAGGGCCTGGGTGGGATTGTGGTCGGTGCAGACCGGATGGGCCAAATGGCCTCTTTCTGCACTGTAGGGTTTCTATGATTCTATGAACTCCATTCTGGCCATGTCCTCCGAGACCCGGGATTTTACAATGAAGATTAGAAAGACCATTTTGCATTCTCATCCAGAAATCCAATATTCTCAACAAACCAGCTTCACGGTCACGTTTACTGAAACCAGCTTTTTATTTCACCCCATCCTGGGATTTAAACTGATAATCTCTAGATTATTGCTATCAATAAGTGTCAGAGGGCTACCGACTTCCTTTATTAATAATTCCTAATATCTGTTTGATCCAACCGGCCAATGTCAGTGTTTCCACACAAGCCTCCTTCCATCTCCTCTTTGTCCCACCCTCTCTCTCCCTCGTGTGTTTATCCAGCTCCGCTCAAGTTCCACATTCTCCCCACTCCCCGTCGGAGCGAGTCCCACATTTTCCCCACTCCCTGTGGGAGTGAGTCCCACATTCTCCCCACTCCCTGTGGGAGCAAGTCCCACATTCTCCCCACTCCCTGTGGGAGTGAGTCACACATTCTCCCCACTCCCCGTGGGAGCGAGTCACACATTCTCCCCATTCCTCGTGGGAGCGAGTCCCACATTCTCCCCACTCCCCGTGGGAGCGAGTCCCACATTCTCCCCACTCCTCGTGGGAACGGTTCCCACATTCTCCCCACTCCCTGGGAGCGAGTCTCACATTCTCCCCACTCCCCGTGGGAGCGAGTCCCACATTCTCCCCACTCCCTGTGGGAACGGTTCCCACATTCTCCCCACTCCTCGTGGGAGCGAGTTCCACATTCCCCCCACTTCCCGTGGGAACGGTTCCCACATTCTCCCCACTCCCCATGGGAACGGTTCCCACATTCTCCCCACTCCTCGTGGGAACGGTTCCCATATTCTCCCCACTCCCTGTGGGAGCGAGTCCCACATTCTCCCCACTCCCTGTGGGAGCGAGTCCCACATTTTCCCCACTCCTAGTGGGAGCGAGTTCCACATTCTCCCCACTCCCTGCGGGAACGGTTCCCACATTCTCCCCACTCCCTGCGGGGACGGTTCCCACATTCTCCACACTCCCCGTGGGAGCAAGACCCACATTCTCCCCACTCCCTGTGGGAACGGTTCCCACATTCTCCCCACTCCTTGTGGGAGCGAGTTCCACATTCTCGCCACTCTCTGTGGGAACGAGTCCCACATTCACCCCACTCCCCGTGGGAGCGAGTCTCACATTCTTCCCACTTCCTGTGGGAGTGAGTCCCACATTCTCCCCACTCCCTGTGGGAACGAGTCCCACATTCACCCCACTCCCCGTGGGAGTGAGTCCCACATTCTCCCCACTCCCTGTGGGAGTGAGTTCCACATTCTTCCCACTCCCTGTGAGAATGGTTCCCACATTCTCCCCACTCCCCATGGGAGCGAGCCTCACATTCTCCCCACTCCCTGTGGGAACAGTTCCCACATTCTCCCCACTCCTCGTGGGAACGGTTCCCACATTCTCCCCACTTCCTGGGAGCGAGTCCCACATTCTCCCCACTCCCTGTGGGAGTGAGTCCCACATTCTCCCCACTCCCTGTGGGAGCGAGTTCCACATTCTCCCCACTCCCCATGGGAACGGTTCCCACATTCTCCACACTCCTCGTGGGAACGGTTCCCACATTCTCCCCACTCCTCGTGTGAGTGAGTCCCACATTCTCCCCACTCCCCGTGGGATTGAGTCCCACATTCTCCCCACTCCCTGTGGGAGCGAGTCCAATATTCTCCCCACTCCCCGTGGGAGCGAGACCCACATTCTCCCCACTCCCGATGGGAGCGAGTCCCACATTCTCCCCGCTCCCTGTGGGAACGAGTCCCACATTCACCCCACTCCCCGTGGGAGCGTGTCCCACATTCTCCCCACTCCCTGTGGGAGTGAGTTCCACATTCTCCCCACTCCCTGTGAGAATGGTTCCCACATTCTCCCCACTCCCTGTGGAAGCGAATCTCACGTTCTTCCCACTTCCTGTGTGAACGAGTCCCACATTCACCCCACTCCCCGTGGGAGCGAGTCCCACATTCTCCCCACTCCCTGTGGGAGCGAGTCCCACATTCTCCCCACTCCCTGTGGGAGTGAGTTCCACATTCTCCCCACTCCCTGTGAGAATGGTTCCCACATTCTCCCCACTCCCCATGGGAGCGAGTCTCACATTCTCCCCAGTCCCTGTGGGAGCGAGTCCCACATTCTCCCCACTCCCTGTGGGAGCGAGTTCCACATTCTCCCCACTCCTCGTGGGAGTGAGTTCCACATTCCCGCCACTCTCTGTGGGAGCAAGTCCCACATTCTCCCCACTCCCCATGGGAGCGAGTCCCACATTCTCCCCATTCCCCATGGGAGTGAGTCCCACATTCTCCCCATTCCCCATGGGAGCGAGTCACACATTCTCCCCACGCCCTGTGAGAGCGAGTCCCACATTCTTCCCACTTTCTGTGGGAGTGAGTCCCACATTCTCCCCACTCCCCGTGGGAGTGAGTCCCACATTCTCCCCACTCCCTGTGGGAGTGAGTTCCACATTCTCCCCACTCCCCATGGGAGCGAGTCCCACATTCTCCCCACTCTCTGTGGGAGCGAGTCCCACATTCTCCCCACTCTCTGTGGGAGCGAGTCCCACATTCTCCCCACTCCCCATGGGAGTGAGTCCCACATTCTCCCCACTTCCCGTGGGAGTGAGTTCCACATTCTCCCCACTCCCTGTGAGAGCGAGTCCTATATTCTCCCCACTCCCTGTGAGAGCGAGTTCCACATTCCCGATCTACCTCTCAAACTATTCATTATTTTAATGGCTTCTTTCTCCTCTCTGTTTGTTGGAGAAAGAAGGCCCAGTCTGTCCTTCCTGATAGGTGCATCCGCAAAGTTATCTTGCAAAATCTTTGCTCCTCTTCTCCAGTGCCTCGAGATGGTTTTTCTGATCTGGAGACTGGAGACAGTGGCGGATATAAGATATGTAACTAAGCCTGGTGATGTTACCTCCCATTCCCTTCCTACTCATTCTAAAACCTCCGGAGAACTGACCCCTCTGGATCTCAGTAATCTCCAATGTTACAATCCTCCCAACATCTCTGCACTCCTCCAATTTTCAGGCATTCCCCGATATCCATCACTCCACCATTGGCCGTTGTGAATTCAGCTGCCGAGACTAAAACTCCAGGATTCCCTCCCTAACCCCACTCGTTTGGCCAACACAATAGCCTCTCGAACCTGACTTGGTGCCAAGTTTTGTCTGATAACACCTCCCATAAAGCTGCTATATGAATGCAAGTTGTTGTTGTGACCTACCAGAATGTCTGAGTGCTGAGAATCCCTGCTCATCTTCCCAGCTCCAGCCCTCCCCACTCTCATTGGTCGCAATGTCACTCACATCTGGAATCCGACCACCAATGGGAATATTGAGAATGTTTTTATTTTCAAAGCTGCAAAGTAGAAAGGGAGCCGGTGAGTATTTCGGACAAATAAAAACGATAACAAATACTCAGCAAACTGATCACCGATTGCAAGGGGATTATTTGGGAATTTTATATCCAAACTGCACAACGTTACTGTGATGGAACAGCCTAAATCCTCAATGTGTTTCTCAGTATCATAACCAAACACTCCCAGGACAGGTACAGCACGGGGTTAGATACAGAGTAAAGCTCCCTCTACACGGTCCCCATCAAACACTCCCAGGACAGGTACAGCACGGGGTTAGATACAGAGTAAAGCTCCCTCTACACTGTCCCCCATCAAACACTCCCAGGACAGGTACAGCACAGGGTTAGATACAGAGTAAAGCTCCCTCTACACTGTCCCCATCAAACACTCCCAGGACAGGTACTGCATGGGGTTAGATACAGAGTAATGCTCCGTTTACACTGTCCCCACCAAACACTCCCAGGATAGGTACAGCATGGGGTTAGATACAGAGTAAAGCTCCCTCTACACTGTCCACATCAAACACTCCCAGGACAGATACAGCACGGGGTTAGATACAGAGTAAAGCTCCCTGTACACTGTCCCCATCAAACACTCCCAGGGCAGGTACTGCACAGGGTTAGATACACAGTAAAGCTCCCTCTACACTGTTCCCATCAAACACTCCCAGGACAGGTACCGCACGGTGTTAGATACAGAGTAAAGCTCCCTCTACACTGTCCCCCATCAAACACTCCCAGGACAGGTACGGCACGGGGTTAGATACACAGTAAAGCTCCCTCTACACTGTCCCCATCAAACACTCCCAGGACAGGTCCAGCACGGGGTTAGATACAGAGTGAAGCTCCCTCTACACTGTCCCCCATCAAACACTCCCAGGACAGGTACAGCACGGGGTTAGATACACAGTAAAGCTCCCTCTACACTGTTCCCATCAAACACTCCCAGGACAGGTACAGCACGGGGTTAGATACAGAGTAAAGCTCCCTCTACACTGTCCCCATCAAACACTCCCAGGACAGGTACAGCACGGGGTTAGATACAGAGTAAAGCTCCCTCTACACTGTCCCCATCAAACACTCCCAGGACAGGTACAGCACGGGGTTAGATACAGAGTAAAGTTCCCTCTACACTGTCCCCATCAAACACTCCCAGGACAGGTACTGCATGGGGTTAGATACAGAGTAATGCTCTGTTTACACTGTCCCCACCAAACACTCCCAGGATAGGTACAGCATGGGGTTAGATACAGAGTAAAGCTCCCTCTACACTGTCCCCATCAAACACTCCCAGGACAGGTACAGCACGGGGTTAGATACAGAGTAAAGTTCCCTCTACACTGTCCCCATCAAACACTCCCAGGACAGGTACTGCATGGGGTTAGATACAGAGTAATGCTCTGTTTACACTGTCCCCACCAAACACTCCCAGGATAGGTACAGCATGGGGTTAGATACAGAGTAAAGCTCCCTCTACACTGTCCCCATCAAACACTCCCAGGACAGGTACAGCACGGGGTTAGATACAGAGTAAAGCTCCCTCTACACTGTCCACATCAAACACTCCCAGGACAGATACAGCACGGGGTTAGATACAGAGTAAAGCTCCCTGTACACTGTCCCCATCAAACACTCCCAGGACAGGTACAGCACGGGGTTAGATACAGAGTAAAGCTCCCTCTACACTGTCCCCCATCAAACACTCCCAGGACAGGTACAGCACAGGGTTAGATACAGAGTAAAGCTCCCTCTACACTGTCCCCATCAAACACTCCCAGGACAGGTACTGCATGGGGTTAGATACAGAGTAATGCTCCGTTTACACTGTCCCCACCAAACACTCCCAGGATAGGTACAGCATGGGGTTAGATACAGAGTAAAGCTCCCTCTACACTGTCCACATCAAACACTCCCAGGACAGATACAGCACGGGGTTAGATACAGAGTAAAGCTCCCTGTACACTGTCCCCATCAAACACTCCCAGGGCAGGTACTGCACAGGGTTAGATACACAGTAAAGCTCCCTCTACACTGTTCCCATCAAACACTCCCAGGACAGGTACCGCACGGTGTTAGATACAGAGTAAAGCTCCCTCTACACTGTCCCCCATCAAACACTCCCAGGACAGGTACGGCACGGGGTTAGATACACAGTAAAGCTCCCTCTACACTGTCCCCATCAAACACTCCCAGGACAGGTCCAGCACGGGGTTAGATACAGAGTGAAGCTCCCTCTACACTGTCCCCCATCAAACACTCCCAGGACAGGTACAGCACGGGGTTAGATACACAGTAAAGCTCCCTCTACACTGTTCCCATCAAACACTCCCAGGACAGGTACAGCACGGGGTTAGATACAGAGTAAAGCTCCCTCTACACTGTCCCCATCAAACACTCCCAGGACAGGTACAGCACGGGGTTAGATACAGAGTAAAGCTCCCTCTACACTGTCCCCATCAAACACTCCCAGGACAGGTACAGCACGGGGTTAGATACAGAGTAAAGTTCCCTCTACACTGTCCCCATCAAACACTCCCAGGACAGGTACTGCATGGGGTTAGATACAGAGTAATGCTCTGTTTACACTGTCCCCACCAAACACTCCCAGGATAGGTACAGCATGGGGTTAGATACAGAGTAAAGCTCCCTCTACACTGTCCCCATCAAACACTCCCAGGACAGGTACAGCACGGGGTTAGGTACAGAGTAAAGCTCCCTCTACACTGTCCCCATCAAACACTCCCAGGACAGGTACAGCACAGGGTTAGATACAGAGTGAAGCTCCCTCTGCACTATCCCCATCAAACACTCCCAGGACAGCAGCTTGGGATGTTTTATTCTGCTGAAGGTGCTACATGAATGCAAGTTGTTATTGTGTCCGTATGTAGGCATGTGCAGGTGAGGGTTTCATGTGAGTACATTATGATGCATAATGGTTTCCACAATGGAATTGCCCACCAATACTTTCTGTGGGCGAATTGGGTTGTTATTTTTATCGGGGCTTCGTTCACTGGTGAACCTTCACACAGTTAATTGTCACCATTTTCTGGTGGTGAGGGAATTGGGGAAAGGAGTTATACTCACTTGCCCAGACATTGGCCAGTTTGGGGGTCGCAGGCTCCTGCACAGTCACAAGGCTTACAGCCGGCCTCTCCGAAGCCCCAGTATCCCAGCAGGCAGCTGCTGCACTGTGGGTCACCCACTCCGGGCTGGCAGTAGCAGTATCCACTCCGGGGGTCACACTTCCAGCTTCTGTTAAAGGTGGAGTTCGTCGAGCCCACAGGGTGGCAAGAACAAGCTGAGGGGAAAGGTCAAAGTTGAAAATGACCGTGCGCTCACCAATCCAAACTCCCTCTCTCTCCAACCCACCAATTGCAAATGTGACTATTTTCCCTTTTCCCGAAGCCCAACTTGTAGCCCAGACATTGAGCAGGAAAACAGGGAAGCTGCACTGAACCTTTCCAAAGCTCGGGATAGGTCACAACGAGGGAATTGTGTCCAGTTCTGGTCACTACACCTCAGGAAGGATGTGAGGGTCACTGAGAGGGCGGGGAGGGAGATTTACCAGATTGGTTCCAGCAATGAGGGGTTTTAGTTCCGAGGTTGGGTTGGAGAAGCTGGGGTTGTTCTCCTTGAGTGAAGGAGATTGAGGGGAGATTCGATCGAGGTGAACTCGATTGTGATAGGGTTAAATCAGACAGAGAAAGAAAAGCTGTTCAAATTGGCTGATTGTACAGAGACTGGGGACATGGATTTAAGGTTCAGACAAGATACGCAGGAACATGAGGAAGAGTTTTTATTCACAGTGAGTGATGATGAACTGGAACTCACTGCCTACGAGAGCGGTGGAAGTGGAGACAATGAATGAAAATTGGATGGGCAGCCAGCAGGGTCATGGGGACTGAGGGGGACTGACTGGATTGTTCCACAGAGAGGCAGAATGGGCCCAGTGGGCAGAATGGCCTTCTGAGCTGTAAATTACTCAATGGCTCTTTCACTTCTGAGCCCTCTATTGAGATATTACACTGGCTTCGCCACCATGTTTCCCATCACCCCGGCTTCTTCACTGTGCTACCGTGTGCCCATCACCCCGGCTTCTCCGCTGTGCCACCGTGCGCCCATCACCCCGGCTTCTCCACTGTGCTACCGCCCATCACCCCGGCTTCTCCACTGTGCCACCGCCCATCACCCCGGCTTCTCCACTGTGCTACCGCCCATCACCCCGGCTTCTCCACTGTGCCACCGCCCATCACCCCGGCTTCTCCACTGTGCCACCGCCCATCACCCCGGCTTCTCCACTGTGCCACCGTGCACCCATCACCCCGGCTTCTCCACTGTGCCACCGCCCATCACCCCGGCTTCTCCACTGTGCCACCGCCCATCACCCCGGCTTCTCCACTGTGCCACCGCCCATCACCCCGGCTTCTCCACTGTGCCACCGTGCACCCATCACCCCGGCTTCTTCACTGTGCCACCGCCCATCACCCCGGCTTCTCCACTGTGCCACCGTGCACCCATCACCCCGGCTTCTCCGCTGTGCTACCGCCCATCACCCCGGCTTCTCCACTGTGCCACCGTGCACCCATCACCCCGGCTTCTCCGCTGTGCTACCGCCCATCACCCCGGCTTCTCCACTGTGCCACCGTGCACCCATCACCCCGGCTTCTCCGCTGTGCCACCGTGTGGCCATCACCCCGGCTTCTCCACTGTGCCACCGTGTGGCCATCACCCCGGCTTCTCCGCTGTGCCACCGCCCATCACCCCGGCTTCTCCGCTGTGCCACCGTGCGCCCATCACCCCGGCTTCTCCACTGTGCCACCGTGCACCCATCACCCCGGCTTCTCCACTGTGCCACCGCCCATCACCCCGGCTTCTCCACTGTGCCACCGCCCATCACCCCGGCTTCTCCACTGTGCCACCGCCCATCACCCCGGCTTCTCCACTGTGCCACCGTGCACCCATCACCCCGGCTTCTCCACTGTGCCACCGTGCACCCATCACCCCGGCTTCTCCACTGTGCCACCGTGCGCCCATCACCCCGGCTTCTTCACTGTGCCACCGCCCATCACCCCGGCTTCTCCACTGTGCCACCGCCCATCACCCCGGCTTCTCCACTGTGCCACCGTGCACCCATCACCCCGGCTTCTCCACTGTGCCACCGTGCACCCATCACCCCGGCTTCTCCACCGTGCCACCATGTGCCCATCACCCCGGCTTCTCCACTGTGCCACCGTGTGGCCATCACCCCGGCTTCTCCACTGTGCCACCGTGTGGCCATCACCCCGGCTTCTCCACTGTGCCACCGTGCACCCATCACCCCGGCTTCTCCACCGTGCCACCATGTGCCCATCACCCCGGCTTCTCCACTGTGCCACCGTGTGGCCATCACCCCGGCTTCTCCACTGTGCCACCGTGTGGCCATCACCCCGGCTTCTCCGCTGTGCCACCGTGCGCCCATCACCCCGGCTTCTCCACTGTGCCACCGTGTGGCCATCACCCCGGCTTCTCCACTGTGCCACCGTGCACCCATCACCCCGGCTTCTCCACTGTGCCACCGCCCATCACCCCGGCTTCTCCACTGTGCCACCGTGTGGCCATCACCCCGGCTTCTCCACTGTGCCACCGTGTGGCCATCACCCCGGCTTCTCCGCTGTGCCACCGTGCGCCCATCACCCCGGCTTCTCCACTGTGCCACCGTGTGGCCATCACCCCGGCTTCTCCACTGTGCCACCGTGCACCCATCACCCCGGCTTCTCCACTGTGCTACCGCCCATCACCCCGGCTTCTCCACTGTGCCACCGCCCATCACCCCGGCTTCTCCACTGTGCCACCGTGCGCCCATCACCCCGGCTTCTCCACTGTGCCACCGTGCACCCATCACCCCGGCTTCTTCACTGTGCCACCGTGCACCCATCACCCCGGCTTCTCCACTGTGCCACCGCCCATCACCCCGGCTTCACCACTGTGCCACCGTGCGCCCATCACCCCGGCTTCTCCACTGTGCTACCGCCCATCACCCCGGCTTCTCCACTGTGCTACCGCCCATCACCCCGGCTTCTCCACTGTGCCACCGTGCGCCCATCACCCCGGCTTCTCCACTGTGCCACCGCCCATCACCCCGGCTTCTCCACTGTGCTACCGCCCATCACCCCGGCTTCTCCACTGTGCCACCGTGCGCCCATCACCCCGGCTTCTCCGCTGTGCCACCGTGCACCCATCACCCCGGCTTCTCCACTGTGCTACCGCCCATCACCCCGGCTTCTCCACTGTGCCACCGTGCACCCATCACCCCGGCTTCTCCACTGTGCCACCGCCCATCACCCCGGCTTCTCCACCGTGCCACCGTGCACCCATCACCCCGGCTTCTTCACTGTGCCACCGTGCACCCATCACCCCGGCTTCTTCACTGTGCCACCGTGCACCCATCACCCCGGCTTCTCCGCTGTGCCACCGTGCACCCATCACCCCGGCTTCTCCACTGTGCCACCGTGTGGCCATCACCCCGGCTTCTCCACTGTGCCACCGTGTGGCCATCACCCCGGCTTCTCCACTGTGCCACCGTGTGGCCATCACCCCGGCTTCTCCACCGTGCCACCATGTGCCCATCACCCCGGCTTCTCCACTGTGCCACCGTGTGGCCATCACCCCGGCTTCTCCGCTGTGCCACATCCCATCACCCCGGCTTCTCCGCTGTGCCACCGTGCGCCCATCACCCCGGCTTCTCCACTGTGCCACCGTGTGGCCATCACCCCGGCTTCTCCACTGTGCCACCGTGCACCCATCACCCCGGCTTCTCCACTGTGCTACCGCCCATCACCCCGGCTTCTCCACTGTGCCACCGCCCATCACCCCGGCTTCTCCACTGTGCCACCGTGCGCCCATCACCCCGGCTTCTCCACTGTGCCACCGTGCACCCATCACCCCGGCTTCTTCACTGTGCCATCAACATTTGGTTTCCAGTTCCATCCATTTCTCAACTTCATAAGCAGCTTCGATCGCACTGTTAACATCCACATCAAGCTCAATTTCTATCCAATCCCAACCCCCCCCTCGCCCCGCCCCCTCCCCGGCCCTCGGTTACCACCTGTCCACAGCAGCACTGGATTATCATTGCTTGTATATTCATTCATGGGATGTGGGCATCACTGGCTAGGCCGGTATATGTTGTCCATCTCTAACTGCCCCTTGGGAAG
>NW_027592986.1:0-41298 GCF_964213995.1 Mustelus asterias
CTCAGGTCCTATCCCCATAATCCCATGCATTTACCCTTGCTAATCCCCCTGACACTAAGGGGCAATTTAGCATGGCATCAATCCACCAAACCTGCACATCTTTGGAGGAAACCCACGCAGACATGAGGAGAATGTGCAGACTCCGCACAGACAGTGACCCGAGGCCGGGAATCGAACCCGGGTCCCTGGCGCCATGAGGCAGCCGTGGTATCAGTAGTAGTGGTAGGAAAAAATGGCGAACCTCATGGTGCCGGCAGTGATGGGGTCGGGGGTTGGGAAGGGGTCAGTGTGTGGCACGGTGGCTGCCACACCCGATCACAGAGCGCCAGAGACCGCACGCCAGGGGGAAACGCACCGGCCGTGATTCCGCTCAGGGCCCCCCCCGGGAGGTGAAGGATACTACGTCGCGCATGTGTGTACCACCACCCCCCCCGCATCCCCCCACCCCACCCCGCACCCCCCCACCCCCACACCGCCCTACCCCACCCCGCACCCCTCCACCCCCTACCCCACCCCACCCCACCCCTCCCTGTGGACAGCAATCTCACACCCTCACCATGGCTTGTTCGATCTTGTTGTCAATGGCCACCATGCTGCTGCTGGAACCACTGCGGACAGAAAAAGGAGGAGTGGTTAGCGAAAGGCGGCAGCATGAGGGGTGGGGCGGGGGCGGGAGGCGGAGAGCGTACCTCCACCCGGGGACCCCCCCCCCCCCCGTCAATGGGGACCGGCTGCAGGAGCAGAAGAACCACCCACACATTAGAATCACAGAATCCCGACAGTGCAGAAGGAGGCCATTCGGCCGGTCGAGCCTGCACCGACCACAATCCCACCCAGGCCCTATCCCCGTAACCCCCATGTATTTACCCCAGCTAATCCACCTAACATTATGGGGCAATTTAGCATGGCCAATCCACCTAACCTACACATCTTTGGACACTAAGGGGCAATTTAGCATGGCCAATCCACCTAACCTGCACATCTTTGGACACTAAGGGGCAATTTAGCATGGCCAATCCACCTAACCTGCACATCTTTGGACACTAAGGGGCAATTTAGCATGGCCAATCCACCTAACCTGCACATCTTTGGACACTAAGGGGCAATTTAGCACGGCCAATCCACCTAACCTGCACATCTTTGGACACTAAGGGGCAATTTAGCACGGCCAATCCACCTAACCTGCACATCTTTGGACACTAAGGGGCAATTTAGCATGGCCAATCCACCTAACCTGCACATCTTTGGACACTAAGGGGCAATTTAGCACGGCCAATCCACCTAACCCGCACATCTTTGGACACTGGGAACAATAAGTACAATTGGACAAAGCAATTAACTCCTGCTCCCATATTCCTAAACATTGATTTGATTTATTATTGTCACATGTATTGGGATACAGTGAAAAGTGTTGTTTCTTGCGCGCTAGACAGACAAAGCATACCGTTCATAGAGTACACAAGAAACAATACTTTTCACTGTATCCCAATACACGCGACGATAATATTTCAAATCCTTCTCCCTATTGTACTCTATGAACGGTATGCTTTGTCTGTAGAGTACATAGGGGAGAAGGATTTGATTTGATTTATTATTGTCACATGTATTGGGACACAGTGAAAAGTATTGTTTCATGCGCGCTATACAAAGCATACCGTTCATAGAGAAGGAAAGGAGAGGGTGCAGAATGCAGTGTTACAGTCATAGCTAGGGTGTAGAGAAAGATCAACTTAATGCGAGGTAGGTCCATTCAAAAGTCTGACAGCAGCAGGGAAGAAGCTGTTCTTGAGTCGGTCGGTCCGTGACCTCAGACTTTTGTATCTTTTTCCCGACGGAAGAGAGAATGTCCGGGGTGCGTGGGGGGGGGGTCCTTGATTATGCCGGCTGCTTTTCCCCGAGGCAGCGGGAAGTGTAGACAGAGTCAATGGATGGGAGGCTGGGTTTGCGTGATGGATTGGGCTACATTCACAACCCTTTTGTAGTTCCTTGCGGTCTTGGGCAGAGCAGGAGCCCCAGACCGAGCTGTGATACACCCAGAAAGAATGCTTTCTATGGTGCATCTGTAAAAGTTGGTGAGAGTCGTAGCTGACATGCCGAATTTCCTTAGTCTTCTGAGAAAGTAGAGGTGTTGGTGGGGCTTTCTTAACTGTAGTGTCGGCATGGGGGGGACCAGGACAGGTTGTTGGTGATCTGGACACCTAGAAACATGAAGCTCTCAAACACCTCCACTTCCTGGGGGGGATTTCCTTTGCCGTGTCTGGGTCCAGCCCAGTTCCCCCTCCCATTGGGTCCAAGGTCTGTCCTTCGGGGGGGGTGACAAAATGAATTCCAAATGAAGGAGGCAAAGGGATGTCCGAGATCCCACGGCCAATGCTGCCCCCTGTTGGTGCTTCTCCAGAACTGCCCCAAGCAGCTCCAGGGTGGATTTATCAGACAGGATTGGATCGCGAGTCTGTGGCTGAGACACTGCGTGGCTGACAGCGCCTCCATATTATAACAGGACAATAATTCCCCGGGGGGGGGGGGGGCAGAGTGGCTGCGTTTCTGGGCCGGTAAGCCAAAGATCGGGACTGATGATCCAGGGGTTGTGACAACTGGGAGGGTTGCAAAGCAGCTGATGACAAAAAGTCTGGAGTTTTTCGTAGAATCCCGACAGTGCAGGAGGCGGCCATTGGGCCCATCGAGTCTGCACCGACCACAACCCCAACCAGGCCCTATCCCTGTAACCCCATGCATTTACCCTAGCTCGTCCCCCTGACACTAAGGGACAATTTAGCATGGCCAATCCACCTAACCCGCACATCTTTGGACAATTGGGGAAAATTTAGCATGGCCAATCCACCTAACCCGCACATCTTTGGACAATTGGGGAAAATTTAGCATGGCCAATCCACCTAACCCGCATATCTTTGGACACTAAGGGACAATTTAGCATGGCCAATCCACCTAATCCGCACATCTTTGGACACTAAGGGACAATTTAGCATGGCCAATCCACCTAATCCGCACATCTTTGGACACTAAGGGACAATTTAGCATGGCCAATCCACCTAACCTGCACATCTTTGGACACTAAGGGACAATTTAGCATGGCCAATCCACCTAACCCGCACATCTTTGGACACGAAGGGGCAACTTAGCATGGCCAATCCACCTAACCCGCACATCTTTGGACACGAAGGGGCAATTTAGCACGGCCAATCCACCTAACCAGCACATCTTTGGAGTGTGGGAGGAAACCGGAGCACCCGGAGGAAACCCACGCAGACACGGGGAGAACGTGCAGACTCCACACAGAGAGTGACCCCGAGCCGGGAATCGAGCCTGGGTCCCTGGCGCTGTGAAGCAGCAGTGCTAACCACTGTGCCACTCATTCTGCCTCCCGACAGAAGAAGGTGGAAGAGAGAATGTCCGGGGGGCGTGGGGGGTCCTTGATTATGCCGGCTGCTTGTCCCCGAGGCAGCGGGAAGTGTAGACAGAGTCAATGGATGGGAGGCTGGTTTGCGAGATGGATTGGGCTACATTCACGACCCTTTGTAGTTCCTTGCGGTCTTGGGCAGAGCAGGAGCCCAGACCAAGCTGTGATACAACCAGAAAGAATGCTTTCTATGGTGCATCTAAAGTTGGTGAGAGTCGTAGCGGACATGCCAAATTTCCTTAGCCTCCTGAGAAAGTAGAGGTGTTGGTGGGCTTTCTTAACTATAGTGTCGGCATGGGGGGGACCAGGACAGGTTGTTGGTGATCTGGACACCTAAAAACTTGAAGCTCTCGACCCTTTCTACTTCATCCCTGTTGATGTAGACAGGGGCATGTTCTCCTTTACGCTTCCTGAAGTCGATGACAATCTCCTTCGTTTTGTCGACATTGAGGGAGAGATTATTTGATGGTCATTGAGTGTGACATGGAGGAAATCACAGTGTATGGATGTGCCGAATTTCCTTGGCCTCCTGAGAAAGTAGAGTCCGTCTCCCTCTCGCCCTCCTCGGGCCAGTGGACGGACAGAAATGTTGTCACTCGTGCTCTGTCTCCATATCAGCCCCTGCCCGACACGGCTCAGGGGAGCTGGGACATGGTGGGGCTGCTGATGTTGGGTGGAGCAGTGCTTTAGCTGACAAGCCACCCATCACGCAGCTTCAGATCAAGGCTTACGGGGAGGGAGGCTGGGCAGGTCTCCCAGATCAAACAGTGACGGCGCTTGACAGAGACAAATGCTGGGAGGTGAGACACACTGGTCCGCCCCGGGAGTCGGGGGGGGGGGGGGGGGGGGGGGGGGGGCTGCAAAGACTCGAGCACTTAACCCCCCCGCCACCCCCTGTCTTGCTCTCTCCCCGCTCCTCCTCTCCCCCGGTCCTACTCCCCCCGCTCGCCTCTCCATCTGGTATGGCTCCTGCTCTGATCAAGGCCGCAAGAAGCTACAAAGAGTCGGCAGGCAGTAACTAGTGGGGTGCCGCAGAGATCGGCGCTGGGACCCCAGCTATTCACAATTTCTAGGTGTCCAGATCACCAACAACCTGTCCTGGTCCCCCCCATGCCGACACTACAGTTAAGAAAGCCCCACCAACACCTCTACTTTCTCAGGAGACTAAGGAAATTCGGCATGTCAGCTACGACTCTCACCAACTTTTACAGATGCCCCATAGAAAGCATTCTTTCTGGTTGTATCACAGCTTGGTCTGGGCTCCTGCTCTGCCCAAGACCGCAAGGAACTACAAAAGGGTCGCGAATGTAGCCCAATCCATCACGCAAACCAGCCTCCCATCCATTGACTCTGTCTACACTTCCCGCTGCCTCGGGAAAAGCAGCCGGCGTAATCAAGGACCCCCCACACACCCCGGACATTCTCTCTTCCACCTTCTTCCATCGGGTAAAAGATACAAAAGTCTGAGGTCACGCACCAACCGACTCAAGAACAGCTTCTTCCCTGCTGCTGTCAGAGTTTTTGAATGGACCTACCTCGCATTAAGTTGATCTTTCTCTACACCCTAGCTATGACTGTAACACTACATTCTGCACTCTCTCCTTTCCTTCTCTATGAACGGTATGCTTTGTCTGTATAGTGCGCAAGAAACAATACTTTTCACTGTATCCCAATACATGTGACAATAATAAATCAAATCCTTCTCCCCTATGTACTCTATGAACGGTATGCTTTGTATAGCGTTCAAGAAACAATACTTTTCACTGTATCCCAATACATGTGACAATAATAAATCAAATCAAATCAAACCCGCATGTTGATTTGTGGAGGACATTGATCCAACCGCTCCCTCTTGGATCACAGCACCAAGCTTCTGGGCGTCAGTGAGTGGGACACTGGCCTGGGGCGGAAGACTGTGGGATTAAGCCTCGACACGTACGGAGAGCTGGGCACATGGGGCAGGCTGGTACCCCCTGCGTGACACTGTGACAAGTGCTGCCTTGTAGCTGAGGCTTTACGTCAGGAAGCCACCCGATTGCACAGGGCCGACCGGAAAAGTCCCGGCCAACACCCCTCTTCCCAAAAAAAGAGTTCCTCTCGAGTACTTACTGTCAGTCCAACAGGGTTAAACCGGCTTCCCAGCTCACGGAACACACTGTGGGATCGCGCTGTGCACGAACCGACCACTACGCTTCCCACAGTGGCTGGGAACACGGTGTGGAGCCAATTCAGTCCCGTGGTGGCACGGGTATTTTTCAGAGAATCGTGGAATCCCGACGGTGCAGAAGGAGGCCATTCGGCCCATCGAGTCTGCACCCACTGCAATCCTACTATCCCCACAACCCCATGCATTCACCCTAGCTAGTCCCCCTGACGTTAAGGGGCAATTTAGCATGGCCAATCCACCTAAACTGCACATCTTTGGACACTAAGGGACAATTTAGCACAGCCAATCCACCTAACCGACACATCTTTGGACACGAAGGGGCAATTTAGCACGGCCAATCCACCTAACCTACACATCTTTGGACACGAAGGGGCAATTTAGCACGGCCAATCCACCTAACCGACACATCTTTGGACACTAAGGGGCAATTTAGCACGGCCAATCCACCTAACCGACACATCTTTGGACACAAAGGGGCAATTTAGCACGGCCAATCCACCTAACCTACACATCTTTGCTCACTAAGGGGCAATTTAGCACGGCCAATCCACCTAACCTACACATCTTTGCTCACTAAGGGGCAATTTAGCACGGCCAATCCACCTAACCTGCACATCTTTGGACACTAAGGGACAATTTAGCATGGCCAATCCACCTAACCTACACATCTTTGGACACTAAGGGACAATTTAGCATGGCCAATCCACCTAACCTGCACATCTTTGGACACTAAGGGACAATTTAGCACGGCCAATCCACCTAACCTGCACATCTTTGGAGTGTGGGAGGAAACTGGAGCACCCGGAGGAAACCCACACAGATTTGGGGAGAATGTGCAGGTTAGCGCTGCTGCCTCACAGCGCCAAGGACCCGGGTTCGATTCCCGGCTTGGGTCACTGTCTGTGTGGAGTCTGCACGTTCTCCCCGTGTCTGCGTGGGTTTCCTCCGGGTGCTCCGGTTTCCCCCCACAGTCCAAAAATGTGCAGGTTAGGTGGATTGGCCGCGCTAAATTGCCCCTCAGTGTCAGGGGGATCAGCAGGGTAACTACGTGGGGACACGGGGATAGGGCCTGGGTGGGATTGTGGTCGGTGCAGACTCGATGGGCCGAATGGTCTCTTTCTGCGCTGTGGGGATTCTATGATCAGCGCAGACAGTGACCCAAGCCGGGAATCGAACCCGGGTCTCTGGCGCTGTGAGGCAGCAGTGCTAACCCACTGTGCCGCCCGCAAGGTTCAGTGAAGTAAACCTGTCACTACAAGACAAGGATCTCGCAAGAGATGAGATCTCATTTTATCTGACTGTTTAAACAGCGCCTCATCGACCGGACAGGGGTTAAGTAATGAATGAGCTGCAAAGTGCCGAGGTTGCACAAGGCGCTACGCGAAAGCAGCTCCATTCTGTCCGTGGCTATGTGCTCCTGCCCACCGTCGGCGCGCCCCCTGGGCCACTCTGCCCTCCTTTACCTGTGGAAGAACAGCAGGAGCGACAGGAGGTTCTTGTCCACGTTGCGGTTGTAGCCCTTGCTTCTCACGTTGCTCAGGCGCTCCTTGGGGTTGGCCCAGCCCTCGGCTGGCCCCCGCTGGCCGGGTCCCGGGGAGAGGGTCCTCGCGCTGTGGCGGTTTTTGTTGTTGTTGGCATCGCAGCAGCCGCGGGAGGGATGGGCGGACATCTCGCGTTGACAGCTCCTTCTGCCGTGAGGTTGGCGCAGGTTGGCGCACAATGCCCGCCTTTTTGGAGGACACCCACAGGGAAGGAGGGGAGGTGAGTGGGTTCACCCTCTGGGCTCGGGCACGCCCCACAGATCGACGCTCGTTCTGCCCTTGGGCCGACAGGAGGGTCTCTCTCTCTCTCTCACTCTCACACACCAGCAAATCCCGGGAGGCTCTCGGTGGGAAACGCACGGGCCCCGCGTCTTCCCTGGCGCCGCCTGGCACGGCCTCAGTTGCAATCGGTGCAGGGACACACAAGCTTTCTCCAGCTTCCTCCACTCTTAATATTCCCAGTCAACACGGACCTTTATCCCACGCTGTCCACTGTGACTGGTTGGCAAGGAACAGGATCCTCCCACCATCTTCTCCGCTGACTCGCTGCCAAGATGCAAGAGGGCTCCAGGCCCTTCGCTGTCACTGATGAAAAGGAAGGAGGAGGAGGCCACTCAGCCCTTCAAGCCCATTCTCTGCCTTTCCATTTGTCCGCAGCTGACCTCCATTTTGCCACTCAGTTAAGACCGCGGCTGACCCGTATCTGAATCCCACTCGCTCGCCTTGGCCTCCATACTGCCACCCCAAACAAAAGCTCAGCCTCGCCACTTCCAATCGGCCCCCAACAGGGGAAGAGCGAGGGTTTCAAATATACAAACCCCCCCCCACCCCTTCCTCCCCGCTTTGCATAAAGAGATGCGTCCTGACCTCACCCCTGATGGGCGGCACGGTGGGTTAGCGCTGCTGCCTCACAGCGCCAGGGACCCGGGTTCGATTCCCGGCTTGGACTCACTGTGTGTGTGTGGAATTCGTACGTTCTCCCCGTGTCTGCGTGGGTTTCCTCCGGGTGCTCCGGTTTCCTCCCACATTCCGAAAGATGGATAGGCTAGGGGTAGATTGGCCATGCTAAATTGCCCCTTAGAGTCCAAAGATGTGCAGGTTAGGTGGATTGGCCATGCTAAATTGCCCCTTAGTGTCCAAAGATGTGCAGGTTAGGTGGATTGGCCATGCTAAATTGCCCCTTAGTGTCCAAAGATGTGCAGGATAGGTGGATTAGCCATGCTAAATTGCCCCTTAATGTTCAAAGATGTGTAGGTTAGGTGGATTGGCCATGCTAAATTGCCCCTTAGTGTTCAAAGATGTGTAGGTTAGGTGGATTGGCCATGCTAAATTGCCCCTTAGTGTCCAAAGATGTGCAGGATAGGTGGATTGGCTATGCTAAATTGCCCCTTAGTGTCCAAAGATGTGCAGGTTAGGTGGATAGGCCATGCTAAATTGCCCCTTAGTGTCCAAAGATGTGCAGGATAGGTGGATTGGCCATGCTAAATTGCCCCTTAGTGTCCAAAGATGTGCAGGATAGGTGGATTGGCCATGCTAAATTGCCCCTTAATGTTCAAAGATGTGCGGGTTAGGTGGATTGGCCATACTAAATTGCCCCTTAGTGTCCAAAGATGTGCAGGTGAGGTGGATTGGCCATGCTAAATTGCCCCTTAGTGTCCAAAGTTGTGCAGGTTAGGTGGATTGGCTATGCTAAATTGCCCCTTAGTGTCCAAAGATGTGCAGGTTGGGTGGATTGGCCATGCTAAATTGCCCCTTAGTGTCCAAAGTTGTGCAGGTTAGGTGGATTGGCTATGCTAAATTGCCCCTTAGTGTCCAAAGATGTGCAGGTTGGGTGGATTACAAGAATACAACAGCAGGGATTCTGAGGCTGTGTAAAGCTCTGGTCAGACCCCCATTTGGAATATTGTGAGCAGTTTTGGGCCCTGTATCAAAGGAAGGATCTGCTGGCCTTGGAAAGGGTCCAGAGGAGGTTCATAAGAATGATCCCTGGAATGAAGAGCTTGTCGTATGAGGAACGGGTTGAGGACTCTGGGTCTGTACTTGTTGGAGTTTAGAAGGATGAGGGGGGATCTTATTGAAACTTACAGGATACTGCGAGGTCTGGATAGAGTGGACGTGGAGAGGATGTTTCCACTAGTAGGAAAAACTAGAACCAGAGGGCACAACCTCAGGCTAAAGGGACGATTCTTGAAAAGAGATGAGGAGGAATTTCTTCAGCCAGAGAGTGGTGAATCTGTGGAACTCTTTGCCGCAGAAGGCTGTGGAGGCCGGGCCATTGAGTGTCTTTAAGACGGAGATAGATAGGTTCTTGATTAAGGGATCAAGGGTTAAATACAGTGAAAAGTATTGTTTCTTACGTGCTATACAGACAAAGGTTTATTTATACATTAGTGTCACAAGTAGGCTTACATTAACACTTTAACGAAGTTACTGTGAAAATCCCCTAGTCGCCACACTACGCCGCCTGTTCGGGTAACACTGAGGGAGAATTTAGCACGGCCAATGCACCCTAACCAGCACGTCTTTCGGACTGTGGGAGGAAACCGGAGCACCCGGAAGAAACCCACGCAGACACGGGGAGAACGTGCAGACTCCGCACAGACAGTGACCCAAGCCGGGAATCGAACCCGGGTCCCTGGCGCTGTGAGGCAGCAGCGCCAACCCACTGGGCCACCGTGCCGACCTTACACATAGGCGGCACGGTAGCACAGTGGTTTAGCACTGCTGCTTCACAGCTCCAGAGTCCTGGGTTCGATTCCTGGCTCGGGTCACTGTCTGTGCGGAGTTTGCACATTCTCCTCGTGTCTGCGTGGGTTTCCTCCGGGTGCTCCGGTTTCCTCCCACAGTCCAAAGATGCGCGGGTTAGGTTGATTGGCCAGGTTAAAAGTTGCCCCTTAGAGTCCTGAGATGCGTAGGTTCGTGGGATTAGCAGGTAAATATGTGGGGGTAGGGCCTGGGTGGGATTGTGGGCGGTGCAGACTCGATGGGCTGAATGGCCTCCTTCTGCACTGTCGGGTTTCTATGATAGATACCAGAGTGGTTCTCCCTGGTGCCTCAGGATTTGATTTGATTTATTATTGTCGCATGTATTGGGAGACAGTGAAAAGTATTGTCTCTTGCGCGCTGTACAGACAAAGCATACCGTTCATAGAGTACATGAGGGAGAAGGATTTGATTTATTATTGTGACGTGTATTGAGATACGTGTTCTGACATGGTGATACACGGCTGACTTGCATCACAGTCACTCAGCGACCAGAGCAGCAGGCGGGGGCCGCGATCAGGATACGGAGAACATGTCCTCTCTAAACGACAGGACTGGCCGGCTGTTTCTGCGCTGTAAACACAGCGGGGGATAGTACGGGGCTCAGACAGCGAGGCGATCGATGCTAAAACATATTCACTAGTGCACGATCAGAGGGCAAGCGGCCCCACCTTGCCCCGTCCTGCCGCACGGTTTGAATCAGGTTGCGTCCAGTGGGGGTTTAAAAGAATCGCTGCTGCAGGGGTTAACCCAGACTGCAGTGAATATCTTCCCCGTTTACGACACGGAGTGACATTTGAGCGCACAATAGAACCTCGGCCTACTTGCTTTGAAATGGTAATCGGACTCAATAGAAGTGGTTTCACACTTGGGCAGCAGCAGGACGTGACACAGCCAACAAATGAGGGAGCCAGAGAGAGAGAGAGAGAAACAGGAGGGGGGGTGGGGGGGGTGGCATGAGGGGGCGCCCGGGCGTGCGAGAGAGCGAGCGAGAGAGCGAGCGAGCGAGAGAGAGAGCAAGAGAGCGAGAGCAAGAGAGCAAGCGAGAGAGCAAGTGAGACAGAGAGAGCGAGACAGAGAGAGCGAGCGAGAGAGTGAGCGAGAGAGTGAGCGAGAGAGTGAGCGAGAGAGCGAGCGAGAGCAAGAGAGCAAGAGGAGAGCAAGAGAGCGAGAGAGTGAGCGAGACAGCAAGAGAGCGAGAGAGAGAGCGAGAGAGGGAGCGAGAGAGGGAGCGAGAGAGGGAGCGAGAGAGAGAGCAAGAGAGAGAGAGGAGAGAGAGAGCGAGTGAGAGAGAACAAGTGAGCGCCCGCGAGAGAGAGAGAGGAGAGAGAGAGCGAGAGAGAGAGAGCGAGAGAGGGAGCGAGAGAGGGAGCGAGAGAGGGAGCGAGAGAGGGAGCGAGAGAGGGAGCGAGAGAGGGAGCGAGAGAGGGAGCGAGAGAGGGAGCGAGAGAGGGAGCGAGAGAGGGAGCGAGAGAGGGAGCGAGAGAGGGAACGAGAGAGAGAGAGAGCAAGAGAGAGAGAACAAGTGAGCGCCCGCGAGAGAGAGGAGAGAGAGAGAGCGAGAGAGAGAGAACAAGTGAGTGCCCGCGAGAGAGAGAGTCCAAGAGAGACGGAGAAAAAGAGCGAGCGTGAGCGGGCGAGATAGCGAGCGTGAATGCTGAGGTGGAGAGGAGGAGGCACACAGACAGAGAACTGAAATGAAAGTTGCCCAAACTCCGGAGGACTCCCCCCCCCCCTTGGGGAGAGCTGAGTGGTGGTGATTTAACCAGAAGGTCACCACCCCGTCAGGCGAGGGGCAAGGTTGAGAGGGCAGTAGGAGGAGGTGAAGCCACACTGTGGGCCTTGCTTTGCCTCACGAAGCGGCAGTCCAGCCGACGGAGCTAAACCCACGCCCTGCAGCGAACGGACTTTGTAGCAGCCCAGTGAGGAAACCCAGTGAAGGAAGGGTATAACAAGAAGGAAGTGAAGGGGAGGGAGCCCTTTATAGCTCAGGGCTTCAGTATTGCTGCAAAGAGAGACATTTTCTCAAAGTTTTCGGTCCTGCACTCGTCAGGACAATCACAAGAATGCCAAGGCAGTGGGGTCACCATGGTGAATGCATCAGTTGATGGCGAGTCAAGCATTGTATAACTGCACCAAGTCACTGCTTATTTAGTGTGAGGATCACTCACTGTGTAACCGTGCAGAGTTTATTCAACAGGGTAAGGATCACTCACTGTGTAACCGTACAGAGTTTATTCAGCAGGGTAAGGATCACTCACTGTGTAACTGTGCAGAGTTTATTCAGCAGGGTCAGGATCACTCACTGTGTAACCGTGCAGAGTTTATTCAGCAGGGTAAGGATCACTCACTGTGTAACCGTGCAGAGTTTATTCAGCAGGGTAAGGATCACTCACTGTGTAACTGTGCAGAGTTTATTCAGCAGGGTCAGGATCACTCACTGTGTAACCGTGCAGAGTTTATTCAGCAGGGTAAGGATCACTCACTGTGTAACTGTGCAGAGTTTATTCAGCAGGGTAAGGATCACTCACTGTGTAACTGTGCAGGGTTTATTCAGCAGGGTAAGGATCACTCACTGTGTAACCGTACAGAGTTTATTCAGTAGGGTAAAGGTCACTCACTGTGTAACCGTACAGAGTTTATTCAGCAGGGTAAAGGTCACTCACTGTGTAACTGTACAGAGTTTATTCAGCAGGGCAAGTATCACTCACTGTGTAACTGTACAGAGTTTGTTCAGCAGGGTAAGGATCACTCGCTGTGTAACTGTGCAGAGTTTATTCAGCAGGGTAAGGATCACTCACTGTGTAACTGTACAGAGTTTATTCAGCATTGTAAGGATCACTCACTGTGTAACTGTGCAGAGTTTATTCAGCAGGGTAAGGATCACTCACTGTGTAACTGTACAGAAATGTCAGAGTTTGTTTTTACGGAGTGCATTGAGGGTTAAATCTGGGCTGATTTGCCCCACCTGGAAAAATGCCCGTGAAGTGTGAAACAAACATTGCACAGTCATGGGAATAGAATGTTCTGGAATTCCTCAAATGTCGCAGACACGAATGTAATGCTTCTAGTGACAGAGAAGAGGGGAGGGGGGTTTGTTTATGGATTCCAAGTACTGTTGCCTTCCCACTTTCCCGGCGTTACAGAACATGCGTGGGAGCGTCACAAAGGACCCATTTTGCAAGCGTGACGTCGGGTGAAATGCCAGCCGAGGCAGTCAGCTGACCGATCACACACACGGGGCTCATGGAGCCGGAGGGGCACCTGTACTCCATGGTGGGCACATTCTCCTGGGTGGGAGGGGGGGGGGGGCACAGAGACAAAGGCACCTCATCTGCATCCACAGTTGATTCCAACAGCGAAGGTGAAAGGGTGAGGGATGGAGGGGTTTGGGCGAGATGCCGAGGGGGTTGGGGACACAGTGGGGCAAATCTGAGCGATGTTCTGCCTCCGAGACCAGCTGTTGAACCCACTCCGCAACACTGCAGGGACCCCCAGGTGCAGCAGAAGCCTGCCCCCACAGTACAATTTGCTGAAAATGTTCAGGGAAACAGCACAGAGCAGAGGGGTCAGCAAATGGCAGCTGTGGAACATGGAGAAAACGTGCCGTAGTGACCCAGGAGGAGGCATTTCTAACGGGCAGTGCTGGGAGTTTTATCCTGCATACACCTGTCCTGGGAGTGTTTGATGGGGGACAGTGTAGAGGGAGCTTTACTCTGTATCTAACCCTGTGCTGTACCTGTCCTGGGAGTGTTTGATGGGGACAGTGTAGAGGGAGCTTTACTCTGTATCTAACCCCGTGCTGTACCTGTCCTGGGAGTGTTTGATGGGGGACAGTGTAGAGGGAGCTTTACTCTGTATCTAACCCCGTGCTGTACCTGTCCTGGGGGTGTTTGATGGGGGACAGTGTAGAGGGAGTTTTACTCTGTATCTAACCCTGTGCTGTACCTGTCCTGGGAGTGTTTGATGGGGACAGTGTCGAGGGAGCTTTACTCTGTATCTAACCCCGTGCTGTACCTGTCCTGGGGGTGTTTGATGGGGACAGTGTAGAGGGAGCTTTACTCTGTATCTAACACCGTGCTGTACCTGTCCTGCTGTTAGATACAGAGTAAAGTCCCCCTACACTGTCCCCCATCAAACACTGCCTCGGAGTATCAGGGGGACTAGCAGGGTAAATGTGTGGGGTGTGGGAATAGGGAACGTGTGGGATTGTGGTCAGTGCAGGTTCAATGGGCCGAATAGCCTGCTTCTGCACTGTAGGGAATCTATGATACATGGCTGTGTGTTTCAGATCCCACTCTTGACACGAAAATCGTTGGCTGAAGCAGCACTGCATTGCCGCAGGTGCCACCTTTCCGATGAAGTGTTGGTGAGAGTCTGGGGGGGGGCAGATCCTGTGGGGTTCGCCCCACTGTCCCGCGGGCAATATTGGTCCCTCACACCCTGAAACCATGGGGCTGAATCGTCCCGGGACACAGTTTCACCCTGGGCTATAGTTGGGAGATGCCACAAATCTGGATCGGTAAGAGGCTTAATGAGAGGGCGTGAGCGAGAGAGGACGCAAGTGCGAGCGACAGAGGTTGGTGCAGGGGATGAGTTGGAGGAGGTCACGTCAGCTAAGGCAGGAACTGCAGTGGGAGGGTCGCAGCGGACACCAGCAACGCACAAACTGACACGCACGCAGCGGTTCCAAGGCAGGATGGGCTCACCACCTCCAGGACAATTAGGGATGGACAATGAGTGCTGATCTCGCCTGCGACGCCCACATCACGAGAGAGAAGATCTTAAAATGGGGATCCAAATCAAGGACCCCCTCGCACCCCAGACATTCCCTCTTCCATCAGGAAAACGATACAAAAGTCTGAGGTCACGTACCAACCGACTCAAGAACAGCTTCTTCCCTGCTGCTGTCAGACTTTTGAATGGACCTACCTCGCATTAAGTTGATCTTTCTCTACACCCTAGCTATGACTGTAACACTACATTCTGCACCCTCTCCTTTCCTTCTCTATGAACGGTATGTTTTGTCTGTATTACGCGCAAGAAACAATACTTTTCACTGCGTCCCAATACATGTGACAATAATAAATCAAATCCTTCTCCCCTATGTACTCTGTGAACGGTATGCTTTGTCTGTATAGTGCGCAAGAAACAATACTTTTCACTGATCTTTCTCTGCACCCCAGCTATGACTGAGAGAGAATGTCCGGGGTGTGTGGGGGGTCCTTGATTATTCTGGCTGCTTTGCCGAGGCAGCGGGAAGTGTAGACAGAGTCAATGGATGGGAGGCTGGTTTGCGTGATGGGACTGGGTTTCGTTCACGACCTTTTGAAGTTGATCTTTCTCTACACCCTAGCTCTGACTGTAACACTGTGTTCTGCACCCGCTCCTTTCCATCTCCCCTGTGTACTCTATGAACGGCATGCTTTGTCTGCGTGCAGGAAACAACACTTTTCACTGCGTCCCAATATATGTGACAATAATAAATCAAACCATTCAAATATTCAGACTCCACCGCGCTATGGGGCAGCGAATTCCACCCTCTGTGTGATATCGAACAAAGAAAATTACAGCACAGGACCAGGCCCTTCGGCCCCTCCAAGCCTGCACCGACCATGCTGCCCCCGGCTGAACTAAAACCCCCTACCCTTCCGGGGACCATATCCCTCTATTCCCATCCTATTCATGTACTTGTCAAGACGCCCCTTAAAACTCACTGTCGTATCTGATAAAGAACGAAGTAGCTCAAAGAACAAAGAACAGTACAGCACAGGAAACAGGCCCTTCGGCCCTCCAAGCCTGTGCCGCTCCTTGGTCCAACTAGACCTCCTAGCTCCTCCTCAACTCAGTTTTAAATCTACCGCCTCTCAGCCTATACCCTGTGACCTCTGGTTCCAGATTGTCCCACACGGGGGGGGGAAACATTTGGTCCACATTCACTCTATCAATCCCTTTTAGTATTTTATATCCCTCGATCAGATCCCCCCTCATCCTTCTGAACTCCAGCGAGTACAAGCCCCAAACGGTTTCATCTCTTTAATTTAGTGAAGTGTCACGTTCAACCGATACATGACAGAGGTCGCAAACAGCGATCGAACTAAGTGAGCAGATTAATCACCTCATTGCCAGAGGGTTACCCTGGCCTTGCAGTTGGGTAGTACACTGCCCACAATGATACCCGGGTGAAAAGGGTTAAGTTACGAGGATGGGGGGACGGGGGGGGGGGGGGCAGCGCAACGGAGGTGTTTAGGACGATTAAAGGATTTGAGAAGATCCGTAGAGAGAAACTATTTCCTTTGGTGTTGCGTTTTGTAAGACAAGCCAGGGCAGAGTTTGCACAGTTAGTGGTAGGGCCCTGGGGAGTGTTGTGGGAGAGAGAGAGAGAGACACCTAGGGGGTGCAGGTACATAGTTCCTTGAAAGGGGCGGCACGGTGGCACAGTGGGTTAGCACCGCTGCCTCACAGCGCCAGGGACCCGGGTTCGATTCCCGGCCTCGGGTCACTGTCTGTGCGGAGTCTGTACGTTCTCCCCGTGTCTGCGTGGGTTTCCTCCGGGTGCTCCGGTTTCCTCCCACAGTCTGAAAGACGTGCTGGTTAGGGTGCATTGGCCGTGCTAAATTCTCCCTCAGTGTTACCCGAACAGGTGACTCGGGGGGATTTTCACAGTAATTTCATTGCAGTGTTCATGTAAGCCTACATGTGACACTAATAAATAAACTTAAAACTTAAACGGCATCACAGATAGCCAGGGTGGTTAAGGCGGCATTTGACACACTTGCCCTTCATCGGTCAGAGTATTGAGTACAGGAGTTGGGACGTTATGTTACAACTGTACAAGACATTGGTACGGCCACATTTGGAGGACTGTATACAATTCTGGTCGCCCTGCTATTGGAAGGAGGTTATTTAACTGGAAAGGGTGAAAAAAATAAAGATTTACAAGGATGTTCCTGGGACTGAGTTATAAGGAGAGGCTGGAACGTTTTTCCCTGGAGCGTAGGAGGATGAGGAGTGACCTTATAGAGGTTTATAAAATCATGGTAAGAAGTCTCACAACCACCAGGTTCAAGTCCAACAGGTTTATTTGGTAGCACGAGCTTTCGGAGCACTGCTCCTTCCTCAGGTGAGCCCTGATGAATGGAGCAGCGCTCCGAAAGCTCGTGCTACCAAATAAACCTGTTCGACTTGAACCTGGTGGTTGTGAGACTTCTTACTGTGCCCACCCCAGTCGAATGTCGGCATCCCCACATTATAAAATCATAAGGGGCGTAGATAAGGTGAATAACCGGGGTCTTTCCCCCAGGGTAAGGGGAGTCCAAAACTAGAGGGTGTAGGTTTAAGATGAGAGGGGAAAAGGGACCCGAAGGGCAACTTTTTCCACAGAGGGTGGTGCGTAAATGGAATGAGCTGCCAGGGGAGTTGGTAGAGGCGGGTAAGACACGGTGGCGCAGTGGGTTGGCGCTGCTGCCTCACGGCGCCAGGGACCCGGGTTCGATTCCCGGCTCGGGTCAATGTCTGTGTGGAGTCTGCACGTTCTCCCCGTGTCTGCGTGGGTTTCCTCCGGGTGCTCCGGTTTCCTCCCACAGTCCGAAAGACCGTGCTGGTTAGGGTGCATTGGCCATGCTGAATTCTCCCTGAATGTAAGCCTTACTTGTGACACTAATAAATAAACTTTACAATGACAACATTGAAAAGACATTTGGACAGGGACGTGGATAGGGAAAGGTTTAGAAGGATAAGGGCCAAACATAAGTAAATGGGACTAGCTTCATAGAAATCATAGGATCTCCACAGTACAGAAAGAGGCCATTCGGCCCATCGAGTCTGCACCGACCACAATCCCACCCAGGCCCTACCCCCATATCCCTACACATTCTACCCACCAATCCCTCTAACCTACCCATCTCAGGACACTCAGGGGCAATTTTAGCATGGCCAATCAACCTAACCCGCACATCTTTGGACTGTGGGAGGAAACCGGAGCACCCGGAGGAAACCCACGCAGACACGGGGAGAATGTGCAAACTCCACACAGACAGTGACCCGAGCCGGGAATCGAACCCGGGTCCCTGGAGCTGTGAAGCAGCAGTGCTAACCACTGTGCTACCACGCTGCCCTTTTAGTTTGGGAAACCTGGTCGGCATGGAGGAGCTGTTTCTGTGCTGGATATCTCTGTGATGGGGAGGGAGCCTGCAACAAAGGCAGGGGAGGGGAATGTATCACCGAGACTGATAGACCAAAGCATTAAGGGTGCTGATACCAAGTCACATTAAGAAACATAGAAAAACAGGCCCTTTGGCCCACAAGTTGTGCCGAACATATCCCTACCTTCTAGACCTACCTATAACCCTCAATCCTATTAAGTCCCATGTACTCATCCAGGAGTCTCTTAAAAGACCCTATTGAGTTCGCCTCCACCACCACTGACGGCAGCTGATTCCACCCTCTGTGTGAAAAACTTCCCCCTAACATCTCCCCTGTACCTACCCCCCAGCACCTTAAACCTGTGTCCTCTCGTAGCAGCCATTTCCACCCTGGGAAAAAGCCTCTGAGAGTCCACCCGATCTATGCCTCTCAACATCTTATATACCTCTATTAGGTCTCCTCTCATCCCACGTCTCTCCACGGAGAAAAGACCGAGCTCCCTCAGCCTATCCTCATAAAGCATGCCACTCAATCCAGGCAACATCCTTGTAAATCTCCTCTGCACCCTTTCAATCTTTTCCACATCCTTCCTGTAGTGAGGCGACCAGAACTGAGCACAGTACTCCCAAGTGGGGTCTGACGAGGGTCTTATATAGCTGCATCATTGAGATATAGATCAGTCACGACCGAACAGAACGAGGTGCGAGGGGCTGAATGGTCTCCATCTGCTGACTCGAGTTCTCTTTCGAAGACCCTTTGCCATGGCTGATTGGCCGCAACATCAAGGGGAGCAGCGCAACAGTCCTTGCTGAAGCAACCCCCAAGCTAATACGATTATCTTTGCAGATCTGAGTGTTCGCCTGCCTTGGGTATCCCAGTACATGTGACAATACTAAAATCAGATCATATTCACAGTGGGGACACCCAGCGCAACTCCTCGCCCCGGAGTTCTTACGACCTGGAGACGCACACCTTCCGTCGACACATTATTAAAGAGTCTTTCTTCTGCTGAATGAAAGGCATTGTCCTGTTTTGAGAGAGGCGGGGGCGGGGGGGAACGCATTCTGACCTTTGAGCCGATTAGAATCCCACTTCAGAAACAACGAGATGGAACTTTCGGCAAGGCCAAATCAGGGAAATATTTTTTGCCGCCCGGGCATCAAGTTAAGGTCGTCAGGGAAAGATGCCTTCAGATGATCATAAAATACACAGGAAAGGTCTTGTCCCTGTTTGAACTCGGGCTTTCCGATCGGAAACACTGCGGGCAGCAGAATCCAGGGTACCTTGGCCACATTTGAATCATTGTCTCACAGAATCCCTACGGTGCAGGAGGAGGCCATTCGGCCTACACGTCTGCACCGACCACAATCCCAACCAGGCCCTATTCCAGTAACCCCACATATTTACCCTGCAAGTCCCCCTGACACTAAGGGGCAATTTAGCATGGCCAATCCACCTAACCCACACATCTTTGGACACTAAGGGGCAATTTAGCACAGCCAATCCACCTAACCTGCACATCTTTGGACACTAAGGGGCAATTTAGCACGGCCAATCCACCTAACCTGCACATCTTTGGACACTAAGGGACAATTTAGCATGGCCAATCCACCTAACCTGCACATCTTTGGACACTAAGGGACAATTTAGCACGGCCAATCCACCTAACCCGCACATCTTTGGACACTAAGGGATAATTTAGCATGGCCAATCCACCTAACCTGCACATCTTTGGACACTAAGGGACAATTTAGCACGGCCAATCCATCTAACCTGCACATCTTTGGACACTAAGGGACAATTTAGCATGGCCAATCCACCTAATCCGCACATCTTTGGACACTAAGGGATAATTTAGCATGGCCAATCCACCTAACCTGCACATCTTTGGACACCAAGGGACAATTTAGCATGGCCAATCCACCTAACCTACGCATCTTTGGACACCAAGGGGCAATTTAGCATGGCCAATCCCCCTAACCTGCACATCTTTGGACACTAAGGGACAATTTAGCATGGCCAATCCACCTAACCCGCACATCTTTGGACTGAATTTGACTTATTTATGCACTCCCCCACCCTTCCACCAAAAGGATGGGCAGTGGGGAGAAGGGGTGGGGGCCAGTGATGATTTGACAGCTCACTTCCTCATAGGGCGGCACGGTGGCACAGTGGTTAGCACGGCTGCTTCACAGCTCCAGGGACCTGGGTTCGATTCCCGGCTTGGGTCACTGTCTGTGTGGAGTTTGCACATTCTCCTCGTGTCTGCGTGGGTTTCCTCCGGGTGCTCCGGTTTCCTCCCACAGTCCAAAGATGTGCAGGTTAGGTTGATTGGCCGTGCTAAATTGCCTCTTAGTGTCCCGGGATGCGTAGATTAGAGGGATTAGCGGGTAAAATATGTAGGGATATGGGGCTAGGGCCTGGGTGGGATTGTGGTCGGTGCAGACTCGATGGGCCGAATGGCCTCTTTCTGTACTGTAGGGTTTCTATGATTCTAAGGTGCCACAGGTTCGATGGGCCGAATGGTTTCTTCCCGACTTCAAACAGTTCAAGCCTGAGGGGCACGGAACGGTGGCACAGTGGGTTAGCGCTGCTGCCTCACAGCGCCAGGTTCGATTCCCGACTTGCGTCACTGTCTGTGTGGAGTCTGCACGTTCTCCCCGTGTCTGCGTGGGTTTCCTCCGGGTGCTCCGGTTTCCTCCCACAGTCCGAAAAATGTACTGGTTAGGGTGCATTGGCCGTGCTAAATTCTCCCGCAGTGTGACTGCCCGTCTACACCAACGGGGACGAAGTAGAAAGGGTCGAGAGCTTCAAGTATTTAGGTGTCCAGATCACCAACAACCTGTCCTGGTCCCCTCACGCCGACACTATAGTTAAGAAAGCCCCACCAACACCTCTACTTTCTCAGAAGACGAAGGAAATTTGGCAAGTCAGCTACGACTCTCACCAACTTGTACAGATGCCCCATAGAAAGCATTCTTTCTGGTTGTATCACAGCTTGGTCTGGGCTCCTGCTCTGCCCAAGACCGCAAGAAACTACAAAGGGTCATGAATGTAGCCCAGTCCATCACGCAAACCAGCCCCCCATCCATTGACTCTGTCTACACTTCCCGCTGCCTCGGGAAAAACAGCCGGCATAATCAAGGACCCCCTCGCACCCCGGACATTCTCTCTTCCACCTTCTTCCGTCGAGAAAAAGGTACAAAAGTCTGAAGTCACGTACCAACCGACTCAAGAACAGCTTCTTCCCTGCTGCCGTCAGACTTTTGAATGGACCTACCTCGCATTAAGTTGATCTTTCTCTACACCCTCGCTATGACTGTAACACTACATTCTGCACCCTCTCCTTTCCTTCTCAATGAACGGTATGCTTTGTCTGCATAGTGCGCAAGAAACAATATTTTTCACTGTATCTCAATACATGTGACAATAATAAATCAAATCCTTCTCCCCTATGTACTCTATGAACGGTATGCTTTGTCTGTATAGCGCGCAAGAAACAATACTTTTCACTGTATCCCAATACATGTGACAATAATAAATCAAATCCTTCTCCCCTATGTACTCTATGAACGGTATGCTTTGTCTGTATAGCGCGCAAGAAACAATACTTTTCACTGTATCCCAATACATGTGACAATAATAAATCAAATCAAAATCTATCTCCTTCTTGAAGTCATGTAAATGATTCAGATTCCACTGCGCTATGGGGCAAAGAATATTTTTAATTGTATTCTAATACATGTGACACGGAATATCAAATCCCATGAACAAATGTTTAAACACACACACACACACACATATTAAAGTAAAGTTTAAGTTTATTTATTAGTGTCACAAGTCGGCTTACATTAACACTGCAACGAAGTTACTGTGAAAATCCCTTAGTCGCCCCACACTCCGGGGCTTGTTCGGGTAACACTGAGGGAGAATTTAGCACGGCCAATGCACCCGAACTAGCACGTCTTTCAGACTGTGGGGGGAAACCGGAGCACCCGGAGGAAACCCACGTAGACACGGGGAGAACGTGCAGACTCCGCACAGACAGTGACCCGAGCAGGGAATCGAACCCGGGTCCCTGGCGCTGTGAGGCAGCGGCGCTAACCACCGTGTCGCTTCATGGCAGTGTTAATATAAGTAGGCTTGTGACACTAATAAAGAAAGTTCAAACGTACTGCAGAGAGACAGCCCAGTTCCCCCCAGAAGATCCACGTCAGTATTTATACTCCATAAGCCCGTGTCTGCCCCGCTCTAACTCGCACGTCACGTTAGCCTGCTGACCTTACCTAATGCGATCGTTTGCGCTCCCTCGAACATCTCACGCACTCCCCCAGCGCACCCCAACAGGAGAGGGCGGTTTGCACTCGCACGCATGGTCCAACGTGAACCGCTCTGTTCTTTGCCCTTTCGAGTGGATGGCGGGGAAGCCAGTTTCCACACAAGCTCGGGTCAATGACAGGAGAGGTGAGATTTCCCGAGGAGGGTCACACACACACAGGCAGTAAAAAAACGTGGCACTAGGTGACTGTTCCAAGTCAGTTTTTAAGTTTATTTATTTGCGTCACAAGTTAGGCATTCACACGGCAACGAAGTGACTGTGAAAATCCCCCAGTCGCCGCACTTCAGGTTATACGGAGGGGGAATTTAGCGCGGCCGATGCACCCTAACCAGCACGTCTTTCGGACTGTGGGAGGAGACCGGAGCACCCGGAGGAAACACACGCAGACACGGGGAGAACGTGCAAACTCCACACAGACAGTGACCCCAAGCCGGGAATCGAACCCGGGTCCCTGGTGCTGTGAGGCAGCAGTGCAAACCACTGGGCCACCGTGCCACCCACCTGCACATCTTTTGGACACCAAGGGACAATTTAGCACGGCCAATCCACCTAACCTGCACATCTTTGGACACTAAGGGGCAATTTAGCATGGCCAATCCACCTAACCCGCACATCTTTGGACACTAAGGGGCAATTTAGCATGGCCAATCCCCCTAACCTGCACATCTTTGGACACTAAGGGACAATTTAGCATGGCCAATCCACCTAACCTGCACATCTTTGGACACTAAGGGGCAAATTAGCATGGCCAATCCACCTAACCTGCACATCTTTGGACACTAAGGGGCAATTTAGCATGGCCAATCCACCTAACCCGCACATCTTTGGACACTAAGGGGCAATTTAGCATGGCCAATCCACCTAACCTGCACATCTTTGGACACTAAGGGGCAATTTAGCATGGCCAATCCACCTAACCTGCACATCTTTGGACACTAAGGGGCAAATTAGCACGGCCAATCCACCTAACCCACACATCTTTTGGACTGTGGGAGGAAACTGGAGCACCCGGAGGAAACCCACGCAGACACGGGGAGAACGTGCAAACTCCGCCCAGGCAGCCAGGAATCGAACCCGGGTCCCCGGCGCTGTGAGGCAGCAGCGCTGACCCACTGTGCCACCGTGCCACGCAAGGACTCACGGACTCGAAATCCCTCCTGACTCGCCCGCTCCAGTATGGCTCTGGCTGGCCCTGGCCCAATTGGCTATGTGCCTGAAGACACTTCTGCAGCCAACTGATCACCAAATGGAAATGCCTGGGCTTTGGAATGTTTTCTCATGGGCCACTTTGCGCTTTGGGAATTTTATGTCAACGACACTCTCCCCAGGATGAGACGTTAATCCTTCTGGAAAGGATTCAATGAGCTACTGCAATGAAGAAAGATGGCGATTTGGTACAGAGTCACAGAGGTTTACAGCATGGAAACAGGCCCTTCGGCCCAACTTGCCCATGCCGCCCCTTTAACCCATAAGCTAGTTCCAATTGCCCGCATTTGGCCCATATCCCTCTATACCCATCGTACCCATGTCACTGTCTAAACACTTTTTACACTCACCACCCTCTGAAAAAATTGCCCCTCAGGACCCTTTTGTACCTCTCCCCTCTCACCTTAAACCTACGCCCTCTAGTTTTAGACTCCCCTACCTTTGGGAAAAGATATTGACTATCGAGCTGATCTATGCCCCTCATTATTTTATATTGGGGCGGCACGGTAGCACAGTGGTTAGCACTGCTGCTTCACAGCTCCAGGGTCCCGGGTTCGATTCCTGGCTCGGGTCACTGTCTGTGTGGAGTTTGCACTTTCTCCTCGTGTCTGCGTGGGTTTCCTCCGGGTGCTCCGGTTTCCTCCCACAGTCCAAAGATGTGCGGGTTAGGTTGATTGGCCAGGTTAAAAATTGCCCCTTAGAATCCTAAAATGCGTAGGTTAGAGGGATTAGTGGGTAAATATGTGGGGTTCGGGCCTGGGTGGGATTGTGGGCGGTGCAGACTCGATGGGCCGAATGGCCTCCTTCTGCACTGTAGGGTTTCTATGATTAATTCTATGATTCTATGATTAACCTCTATAAGATCAGCCTCCTACACTCCAGAGAAAAAAGTCCCAGTCTATCCAGCCTCTCCTTATAACTCAATCCATCAAGTCCCGGTAGCATCCTAGTAAATCTTTTCCGCACTCTTTCTAGTTTAATAATATCCTTTCTATAATAGGGTGACCAGTGCACAGTATTCCAAGTGTGGCCGTACCAATGTCTTGTACAACTTCAACAAGACGTCCCAATTCCTGTATTCAATGTTCTGACCGATGGGGCCTGGAGTGCACTGCCAAGTGAGCTGGTTGAGGCAGATATCAAGACTTATCTTGATAGGCATATGAACAAATGGGGTATAGAGTGTGCAAGTCCACAAATCCTTGAAGGTGGCAACACAGGTGGAGAAGGTGGTGAAGAAGGCATATGGTATACTTGCCTTTATAGGATGGGGTATAGAGTATAAAAGCTGGAGTCTGATGATGCAGCTGCATAGAACGCTGGTTAGGCCACATTTGGAGTACTGCGTCCAGTTCTGGTCGCCGCACTACCAGAAGGACGTGGAGGCGTTAGAGAGAGTGCAGAGAAGGTTTACCAGGATGTTGCCTGGTATGGAGGGTCTTAGCTATGAGGAGAGATTGGGTAAACTGGGGTTGTTCTCCCTGGAAAGACGGAGAATGAGGGGAGATCTAATAGAGGTGTACAAGATTATGAAGGGGATAGATAGGGTGAACAGTGGGGAGCTTTTTCCCAGGTCGGAGGTGACGATCACGAGGGGTCACGGGCTCAAGGTGAGAGGGGCGAAGTATAACTCAGATATCAGAGGGATGTTTTTTACACAGAGGGTGGTGGGGGCCTGGAATGCGCTGCCAAGTAGGGTGGTGGAGGCAGGCACGCTGACATCGTTTAAGACTTACCTGGATAGTCACATGAGCAGCCTGGGAATGGAGAGATACAAACGATTGGTCTAGTTGGACCATGGAGCGGCACAGGCTTGGAGGGCCGAAGGGCCTGTTTCCTGTGCTGTACTGTTCTTTGTTCTTTGTCCTTCTGGCAGTGTGGCGACCAGAATTGGACGCAGTATTCCAAATGTGGCCTAATCAATATTTTATACACCTGTAACATAATTTGCCAACTTGTATACGCAATGCCCCGGCCGATGAAGGCAAGAGACGCAAAAACCCAGTCTGCAGGTGCAACAAGTGCCCCAGGGATGTTGAGAGGTCTGGATAGGGTAGACTCTCAGAGGCTATTTCCAAGGGCTGAAATGGTTGCTACGAGAGGACACAGGTTTAGGGTGCTGGGGGGTAGGTACAGAGGAGATGTCAGGGGTAAGTTTTTCACTCAGAGGGTGGTGGGTGAGTGGAATCGGCTGACGTCGGTGGTGGTGGAGGCAAACTCGTTGGGGTCTTTTAAGAGACTTCTGGATGAGTACATGGGATTTAATGGGATAGAGGGCTATAGATAGGCCTAGAGGTGGGGATGTGATCAGCGCAACTTGTGGGCCGAAGGGCCTGTTTGTGCTGTGGCTTTCTATGTTCTATATGTTCTATAACAGGTGATCAAGAAGGCAAATGGGGTGTTGGCCTATATCGCAAGGGGGATAGAATATAAAAGCAGAGATGTCTTGCTGCATCTGTACAGGGCATTGGTGAGGCCGCAGCTGGAATACTGTGTGCAGTATTGGTCCCCTTATTTGCGGAAGGATATATTGGCCTTGGAGGGAGTGCAGAGAAGGTTCACCAGGTTGATACCGGAGATGAGGGGTGTTGATTATGAGGAGAGACTGAGCAGATTGGGTTTGTACTCGTTGGAATTTAGAAGGCTGAGGGGGGATCTTATAGAGGCCTATAAGATAATGAAGGGGCTGGATAGGGTAGAGGTGGAGAGATTCTTTCCACTTAGAAAGGAAACTAGAACTAGAGGGCACAGCCTCAAAATAAAGGGGGGTCAGTTTAGGACAGAGTTGAGGAGGAACTTCTTCTCTCAGAGGGTGGTGAATCTCTGGAATTCTCTGCCCACTGAAGCGGTGGAGGCTACCTCGTTGGATATGTTTAAATCACGGATAGATGGAATCCTGATCGGTAAGGGAATTAGGGGTTATGGGGATCAGGAGGGTAAGTGGAACTGATCCACTTCAGATCAGCCATGATCTTATTGAATGGCGGGGCAGGCTCGAGGGGCTAGATGGCCTACTCCTGCTCCTAGTTCTTATGTTATGTTCTTATGCCACATGCTTTCTTCACCGCCTTTGCCACCTGTGCTGCCGCTTTTAAGGATCTGTGGACCTGTGCTCCCAGATCTCTCTGTGTGTCTGCGCTCCTGATGGTTCTGCCATTTATTTTATAGCTCCCACCTGAATTGGATCTACCAAAAATGCATCACCTCGCACCTGTAAGATGAGGCACTAAGCGCTGTGAGGGACATTAATGCGAGACTAATTGAGACACAAAGTGAGAGACTAACGTGAGAGATATGGATCTTTCTCAGGAGGTATCAAAGATCCCGGGGACGCACCGAGAGAGCAGGAATTCCACATTTTGGGTTTTTCCCCCCCCCAAGCACCGCACGCACTCTCACTCCCTCCCCCACCCTCCACCCAGGGGCAGCTGGCCCTTGCTCACAGTTGAAAATCGGACAGAGGGAAGTGAGAGTTGTGAAGTGCTTCCTGTGGCTGCAAAGCTGAGGCCCTGGCTCCTTCGATCCGTCCGTCTTGGTGACGGAGATTCGGCCCAGGAGTTTTAAAAGCAGTTAACACGCCAGCTTTGCTGCATGGTTGGCAAGGGGTTGGTTACCCACAGACGGGGTGTTCGGGGTGGTGGATTATATAAAATAAAAACAATGACCTCAGGGTCCCTGCGCCCCCACCGCTGCGCATGAACATGGGAAGGTGATGGGGCTGGCACAGTGGGTTAGCACTGCTGCCTCACAGCACCAGGGACCCAGGTTCAACTCCCGGCTTGGGGTCACTGTCTGTGTGGAGTCTGCACGTTCTCCCCTTGTCTGCGTGGGTTTCCTCCAGGTGCTCCGGTTTCCCCTCTCAGTCCGAAAGATGTGTAGGTTAGGTGGATTGGCCGTGCTAAATTGCCCCTTAGTGTCCAAAGATGTGCAGGTTAGGTGGATTGGCCGTGCTAAATTGCCCCTTAGTGTCCAAAGATGTGCAGGTTAGGTGGATTGGCCATGCTAAATTGCCCCTTAGTGTCCCAAGATGTGCGGGTTCGGTGGATTGGCCATGCTAAATTGCCCCTTAGTGTCAGGAGGACCAGGTAGGGTAAATGCATGGGGTTATGGGGATAGGGCCTGGGTGGGACTGTTGTCAGTGCAGACTCAAAGGGCCGAGTGGCCTCTTTCTGTGCTGAAGGATTCTGTGGATTAGTCAGAATGGTGATATAACCGCCTCCACCACCCCATCACTCCCCCCGCCCATCCAATGAACTGGGCTTCACTCACTCATTGATAAATCACTTGGTGTCTGGCACCAGAAGCAGCCTGGAAAATCCAGCGGCAAAAAGCGGAGGTTATCGACTGACGCAGGAGTGAAGGCAGCTCAGTGACGAGGAGTTTGGCCCGTGGCTTTTCATTTGATTTGTCACATGTATTGGGATACAGTGAAAAGTATTGTTTCTTGCGCGCTATACAGACAAAGCATACCATTCATAGAGTACATAGGGGAGAAGGATTTGATTTATTATTGTCACATGTATCGGGATACAGTGAAAAGTATTGTTTCTTGCTCGCTATACAGACAAAGCATACCGTTCATAGAGAAGGAAAGTAGAGAGTGCAGAATGTAGTGTTACAGTCATAGCTAGGGTGTAGACCAAGACTGGGTCACAATCACCTCACCAACCCTCTCTCCACACCCGACCCCCCCGCCACCTCAATTCAGGAGTCATACCCTTCCTCCCCCCCCACCGACGGCTTAACCGGTTTAAAGTTTAAGTTTATTTATCAGTCACAAGTAAGGCTTACATTAACACTGCAATGAAGTTACTGTGAAAATCCCCCCAGTCGCCACACTCCGGCGCCTGTTCGGGTAACACTGAGGGAGAATTTAGCACGGCCAATGCACCCTAACCAGCACGGTCTTTCAGACTGTGGGAGGAAACCGGAGCAACCGGAGGAAACCCACGCAGACACGGGGAGAACGTGCAGACTCCGCACAGACAGTGACCCCAAGGCCGGGAATCGAACCCGGGTCCCTGGCGCCGTGAGGCAGCAGTGCTAACCACACTGTGCCACTGGAAGTTTTGCATTATAAGGAGAGACTGGATTGTTTCTTTCCCCCTGAAACGGAGGGGGATGAGGGGGTGACCTTTTGGAGGTTTATAAAATCATGAGGTGAGGTGAGTAGCCGAGGTCTTTTCCCCCAGGGTATGGGGGGGGGAAGTCCAAAACCAGTCGGCGTAGGTTTAAGGTGGGAGGAGAAAGGGACCTGAGAGGCAACTTTTTCACACAGAGGGTGGAGCGTGTGTGGAATGAGGTGTCAGAGGAGGTGGTAGAGGCGGGTACAATGACAATATTTAAGAGATATTTGGACAGGTACACGGATAGGAAAAGGTTTAGGCACAAGGACAGGTACACGGATAGGAAAAGGTTTAGGCACATGGGACTAGGAAACCTGGTGGGCGCGGACTGGTTGGGCTGAAGGGCCTGTTTCCATGCTGGAGATCTGTGTGACAACCCCCCCTACACACACACACACACACCACCACAACCCTAGGTCCAGTCCGAATCCAGTGAGCTGGATCCAGCTCACACTTACTGTCAGTGTACAAGTGGAAAGGTCGGGGAGGAACGCAGCCTCAGGGGTGACCCAATCCAAGTTGACAAAGACTCCCCGATGTTCTGCTGCGGTGCTGGGAGAAGCGAAAGGCGGAGTAAGGAGCTCAGGCCTGCCGCTCCATCCCTGTAGTAGGCCACATTCTCTACCCTAAACCCTACCCAGACAGTCAATGCCAGAGAGAGAGAGGGAGGCAGGGACAAATGAAATCCCGGCTGGCAAACTCTGCCACTGCAGGAAGGTTTTAACCGGCTAATCCTCGAGAGAAGGTCGAGTGCCTGGGGCCCAGTTCCTGACTCGGAACATAATGAGCTCACGATCACAAGACTGCAAGAGTACACAAAGTCCTGGCAAGCTCGGGACAGCTACACCTCCCAGGCACTGTTAACAAAAAAATATATAATCTCTCTGCAGGTCCCGTGGCTTCCCAGGGAGGGTAACGCGGTTGCCTCTGCCACCCTTCTGCCAAGCATTGCACCTTCGTAACCTTCTCCCACTCTCAACCCCCACCACCACTGTGATCCCAGGAAGGAACACATCACTGACAGCACGCTCCTCACTGGGGGTGGGGGGAGCCGCTAACAGCCAGGAAAGAAGCGGGGCCGGCCAACTGGCTCTCCTCAAATCTACCTCCTCGGTCACAGCAGGGCATGGCACAGTGGGTTAGCACTGCTGCCTCACAGCGCCAGGGACCCGGCACAGTGGGTTAGCACTGCTGCCTCACAGCGCCAGGGACCCGGGTTCAATCCCGGCGTGGGTCACCGTCTGTGTGGAGTCTGCACATTCTCACCCCGTGTCTGCGTAGGTTTCCTCCCACAGTCCGAAAGATGTGCAGGTTAGGTGGATTGGCCATGCTAAATTGCCCCTTAGTGTCCAAAAATGTGCAGGCTAGGTGGATTGGCCATGCTAAATTGTCCCTTAGTGTCCAAAGATGTGCAGGTTAGGGTGGATTGGCCATGCTAAATTGTCCCTTAGTGTCCAAAGATGTGCAGGTTAGGGTGGATTGGCCATGGTAAATTGCCCCTTAGTGTCCAAAGATGTGCGGGTTAGGGGGATTGGCCGTGCTAAATTGTCCCTTGCTGTCCAAAGATGTGCAGGTTAGGTGGATTGTCCGTGCTAAATTGTCCCTTAGTCTCCAAAGATGGGCAGGTTAGGTGGATTGACCATGCTAAATTGTCCCTTAGTGTCCAAAAATGTGCAGGCTAGGTGGATTGGCCATGCTAAATTGTCCCTTAGTGTCCAAAGATGTGCAGGTTAGGGTGGATTGGCCATGCTAAATTGTCCCTTAGTTTCCAAAGGTGTGCAGGTTAGGTGGATTGGCCGTGCTAAATTGTCCCTTAGTGTCCAAAGATGTGCGGGTTAGGTGGATTGGCCATGCTAAATTGTCCCTTAGTTTCCAAAGGTGTGCAGGTTAGGTGGATTGGCCGTGCTAAATTGCCCCTTAGTGTCCAAAGATGTGCAGGTTAGGTGGATTGGCCATGCTAAATTGCCCCTTAGTGTCCAAAGATGTGCGGGTTGGGTGGATTGGCCGTGCTAAATTGTCCCTTAGTGTCCAAAGATGTGCAGGTTAGGGGGATTTGGCCATGCTAAATTGCCCCTTCATGTCCAAAGATGTGCAGGTTAGGTGGATTGGCCATGCTAAATTGCCCCTTCGTGTCCAAAGATGTGTAGGTTAGGTGGATTGGCCATGCTAAATTGTCCCTTAGTGTCCAAAGATGTGTAGGTTGGGTGGATTGGCCATGCTAAATTGCCCCTTCGTGTCCAAAGATGTGTAGGTTAGGTGGATTGGCCAAGCTAAATTGCCCCTTCGTGTCCAAAGATGTGTAGGTTAGGTGGATTGGCCATGCTAAATTGTCCCTTAGTGTCCAAAGATGTACAGATCTCTCTGAACTCTAAGGGTCACTCGCGTGCACGCACCTCCTCCTGATCTTTGTATCCTCCTCCAGCCGTGCCTTCAGCTGTCTGGAACCCAAACTCTGGGACTCTTTCCCTCAAGCTCTCTGGCTGAAAAAACCGACCACTATATTTTACAGCGGGCTTTGTGTCAGCCGTCTTACAAGCTCCCCCCCTCACGGGGCTGGCTGTCGAGTGTTGTGTGTTAATTGCTGCCGTGCTGCATCTCGGAGCGTTTTGCCGCGTTAGTGGCGCTATGCAAATGCGCGCGCTCATTTCGTATCCGAAAACCGCCGTCTCGGGTGCTGTGAAACCGGGCCGGCACGCCGCTACCGCGCGATGACGTGACGCCACTGCAAGAGCAAACAGACGTCAGGCGTTCTGGTCACAAGCTAACTCGCTATCTCGGGCACGCAACCCAGGCGGACGGGGCCTGCCCTCGCGAGAAGCCAGAGGCACCGAGACACCGCCAGCTCCAGATAACCTCAGGGCTGTGCCAAGCTAGTGTGTGTGTGTCTCTCCCCAGCCCTCCCCCTTCCGAACGCTGCACAAAGGCATCCACCCTGGCTCTTTGCCAACTTGCTCACCTCTGTATCAAGAGATCACGGGTTTAATTGGCACCGTGGAGTCTCGCGCTTGCTGCCGACCTTGATTGAGTTCCTCCTCGGAGTCCGGCGACCAATCTTTACCCCTTCTTCCCTCAACCAGCTGAAACCGACTGGGCCCCCTTCCTTGGCCTCTCTGCAGTTTATGGGATCTTGCTGTGCCGGGTCAGGTGCCAGTGACTGCCCCTCTTGGGGAGGTGGGCGTCGCTGGCTGGGCCCAGGATCTGTTGCCCATCCCTAGGTGTCTCCTTGAACCGAGTGTCTCGCTCGGTCCATTTCAGTTAAGAGTCAACCGCGTTGCTGCGACTCTGGAGTCAGAGAAAATCCCTGCAGGGCAGACAGAGACCATTCGGCCCATCAAGTCTGCACCAGCTCTCTGCCAGAGCAACCCATCCAGGCCCTATTCCTGCAACCCCATGTATTTACCCCACTAATCCACCTAACCGACACATCTTTGCACACTAAGGGGCAATTTAGCATGGCCAATCCACCTAACCCGCACATCTTTGCACACTAAGGGGCAATTTAGCATGGCCAATCGACTTAACCCGCACATCTTTGGACACTAAGGAGCAATTTAGCATGGCCAATCCACTTAACCCGCACATCTTTGGACACTAAGGGGCAATTTAGCATGGCCAATCCACTTAACCCGCACATCTTTGGACACTAAGGGGCAATTTAGCATGGCCAATCCACTTAACCCGCACATCTTTGGACACTAAGGAGCAATTTAGCATGGCCAATCCACTTAACCCGCACATCTTTGGACACTAAGGAGCAATTTAGCATGGCCAATCCACCTAACCTGCACATCTTTGGACACTAAGGGACAATTTAGCATGGCCAATCCCCCTAACCTGCACATCTTTGGACACTAAGGGACAATTTAGCATGGCCAATCCACCGAACCTTCACATCTTTGGACACTAAGGGACAATTTAGCATGGCCAATCCACCTAACCCGCACATCTTTGGACACTAAGGGACAATTTAGCATGGCCAATCCACCGAACCTTCACATCTTTGGACACAAAGGGACAATTTAGCATGGCCAATCCACCGAACCTTCACATCTTTGGACACTAAGGGGCAATTTAGCATGGCCAATCCACCGAACCTGCACATCTTTGGACACGAAGGGGCAATTTAGCATGGCCAATCCACCTAACCCGCACATCTTTGTACTGTGGGCGGAAACCGGAGCACCCGGAGGAAACCCACAGGGAGAGTGTGCTAACTCCACACAGACAGTGACCCAAGCCGAGAATCGAACCCGGGTCCCTGGTGCTGTGAGGCAGCAGTGCTAACCCACTGTGCCGTCCCAGATTATAGGTTAGACCGGGGAAGGTGGGCAGATTTCCTTCCCTGAAGGGGGTATTCGTGGACCGGATTACAACAATCCATGATGTTTTCACGGTCACCGTTACGGCGACTCGCTTTATAATTCCAGCTGCCATGGTGGGATTTGAACCCGTGTCTCCCACAGAGTGAGCCTGGGACGTCTGCATTACTAGCCCAGTGACAATACCACTTTGCCACTTCCCACCTCACAGGCCGCAATCAGTAAGGAGAGGCAACAACACCGCCTCCACGATCATCCTCAACAGCTGTGCCCCACAAGGCTATGTTCTCAGCCCCGCCAACGATATTCCTTATACACCAATGATTGGAAGGTCAAATTCCCCTCCAATTCGATTTTCAAGTTTGCTATTGACACCACCGTAGTGGGTCGGATCTCAAACAATGACAAGACTAAGTACAGGAATGAGATAGAGAATCTGGTGAACTGGTGCGGCAACAATAATCTCTCCCTCAATGTCAACAAAATGAAGGAGATTGTCATCGACTTCAGGAAGCGTAAAGGAGAACATGCCCCTGTCTACATCAACGGGGACGAAGTAGAAAGGGTCGAGAGCTTCAAGTTTTTAGGTGTCCAGATCACCAACAGCCTGTCTTGGTCCCTCCATGCCGACACTATAGTTAAGAAAGTCCACCAATGCCTCTACTTTCTCAGAAGGCGAAGGAAATTTGGCATGTCAGCTCCGACTCTCACCAACTTTTACAGATGCACCATAGAAAGCATTCTTTCTGGGTTGTATCACAGCTTGGTCTGGGCTCCTGCTCTGCCCAAGACCGCAAGAAACTACGTAAGGTTGTGAATGTAGCCCAATCCATCACGCAAACCAGCCTCCCATCCATTGACTCTGTCTACACTTCCCGCTGCCTCGGGGAAAAGCAGCCAGCAGAATCAAGGACCCCCCACACCCCGGACATTCTCTCTTCCACCTTCTTCCGTCGGGAAAAAGATACAGAAGTCTGAGGTCACGCACCAACCGACTCAAGAACAGCTTCTTCCCTGCTGCTGTCAGACTTTTGAATGGACCTACCTCGCATTAAGTTGATCTTTCTCTACACCCTAGCTATGACTGTAACACTACATTCGGCACTCTCTCCTTTCCTTTTCTATGAACGGTATGCTTTGTCTGTATAGCGCGCAAGAAACAATACTTTTCACTGTATCCCAATACATGTGACAATAATAAATCAAATCAAATCCTTCTCCCCTATGTACTCTATGAACGGTATGCTTTGTCTGTACAGCGCGCAAGAAACAATACTTTTCACTGTATCCCAGTACATGTGACAATAATAAATCAAATCAAAGTCTCTCTGCTCTTCAGTGGCTTCAAGAAATCCTGAGTTAATCATTGAGAAGGAATCATTATTTGTTTTAAAAGTACAAATTCTCAGTCGATAGGCCCCAACACATCACCATCCCCCTCACCCGACATGCACAGAACCTTTACAGATTAGCTCTGGTGTTGGGTACTTTCAAGGTAAGTTGCTATCAAACTATTACAAACAGATACTCTGCAAAAACGTGGCTTAGCTGTGGATGTAAATGCAGCCATGTGAGTGGGGTGTAGTTCCAGCTGGACACAAGGCACGGTGGCACAGTGGATAGCACTGCTGCCTCACAGCGCCAGGGACCCGGGTTCAATTCCTGGCTCGGGTCACTGTCTGTGTGGAGTCTGCACGTTCTCCCCGTGTCTGCGTGGGTTTCCTCCGGGTGCTCCGGTTTCCTCCCACAGTCTGAAAGACGTGCTGGTTAGGGTGCATTGGCCGTGCTAAAATTCTCCCTCAGTGTTACCCGAACAGGCACCGGAGTGTGGGGTGACTAGGGGGATTTTCACAGTAACTTCATTGCAGTGTTAATGTAAGCCTGTTTTATGTTCTGAATGGGGGGGGAGAATTCAGAAATCGAAAGCGCAAAGGAGTCCCAGTTCAGGATTCTCTTGAAGCTAACTTGAGTTGGTAGTTAAAGTATAAATAAAAATAAAGTTTATTAGTCACAAGTTTACATTAACACTGCAGTGAAGTTACTGTGAAAATCCCCTCGTCGCCCCACACTCCGGCGCCTGTTCGAGTAACAGAGAGAATTTCGCATGGCCAATGCAACCAACCAGCAATCGGACTGTGGGAGGAAACCGGAGCACCCGGAGGAAACCCACGCAGACACGGGGGGAGAACGTGCAGACTCCACACAGACAGTGACCCCAAGCCGGGAATCGAACCCGGGTCCCTGACGCTGTGAGGCAGCAGTGCTGACCCACTGTGCCGCCCATATTCATTGCCACAGAGGGCTGGGGAGGTTGGGCCATTGAGTGTCTTTTAAGACAGAGATAGATAGGTTCTTGATTGGTAAGGGGATCAAAGGTTACGGAGGGGGGAAAAAGGCGGGCGAATGGGTTTGAGACACTGATCAGCAATAGCGGAGATGGGCTGAATGGCCTAATTCTGCTCCGATATGAGAACTAGGAGGAGGCGGCGGCGCCTGGAGCCTGCTCTGCCGTTCAACAAGGAGAACTGAATCGAACCCGGGTCCCTGGCGCTGTGAGGCAGCGATGTTATCCTGTGAAACATCCTTCACGCCGCGGTTATTGGAACCCGAGGCCACGCGGCCTTTGACAGTCACCGCGCCGCCAGAGGACGAGGTTGTCGATCGCTTTCCAACACTGGGAGCCGCATGCCTCATAACCAACCCCCCCCCCCACCCCCCCCCACAACACGGACAGACAGAAGCCGTACCTGTCATCATCGCCGTCTGGCTGCGTTCCGACCGAGAACATGGACTTGGCCAGGGTCTGCATCGGCGAGGCAAAGCGAAGGGAGCCACCGCCGGCGATGCTGGGCTCCGAGGTCCGGCTCTTTCTCGAGGGGCTGCCGTCCTGCGTCAAGGGGGCCGGCGAGACAGGCGTGGACCGAGGCTCAGAAAACTGAGGGGTTGGAGGGGGGGGGGGGGGGAGAAAAAGCAGAAGAGTCAACACACGCCACGCAAATAAAAACAACACACCAGCAATAACAACACAAACTGCCGGGAGTCACGTTCGAGGCGGATCCCAGCAAGTCTGCCCCTGCCATTCCATCAAGGGCGGGCACGGTAGCACAGTGGGTTAGCACTGCTGCTTCACAGCTCCAGGGTCCCGGGTTCGATTCCCGGCTCGGGTCACTGTCTGTGTGGAGTTTGCACATTCTCCTCGTGTCTGCGTGGGTTTCCTCCGGGTGCTCCGGTTTCCTCCCACAGTCTGAAAGATGTGCGGGTTAGGTTGATTGGCCGTGCTAAAATTGCCCCTTAGTGTCCTGGGATGCGTAGGTTAGAGGGATTAGTGGGTGGGATATGAGGGTAGGGCCTGGGTGGGATTGTGGTCGGTGCAGGCTCGATGGGCCAAATGGCCTCTTTCTGTACTGTAGGGTTTCTATGATTCTATGGTGGATAGATTTCTCAACCAATCCACGACTCTCACCAACTTTTACAGATGCACCATAGAAAGCATTCTTTCTGGTTGTATCACAGCTTGGTCTGGGCTCCTGCTCTGCCCAAGACCGCAAGGAACTACAAAGGGTCGTGAATGTAGCCCAATCCATCACGCAAACCAGCCTCCCATCCATTGACTCTGTCTACACTTCCCGCTGCCTCGGGAAATCTAGAGAATCTGGTGAGCTGGTGCAGTGACAATAATCTCTCCCTCAACATCAACAAAATGAAGGAGATTGTTATCAACTTCAGGAAGCGTAAAGGAGAACATGCCCCTGTCTACATCAACGGGGACGAAGTAGAAAGGGTCGAGAGCTTCAAATTTTTAGGTGTCCAGATCACCAACAACCTGTCCTGGTCCCCCCCATGCCGACACTATAGTTAAGAAAGCCCCACCAACGCCTCTACTTTCTCAGAAGACTAAGGACATTTGGCATGTCAGCTACGACTCTCACCAACTTTTACAGATGCACCATAGAAAGCATTCTTTCTGGTTGTATCACAGCTTGGTCTGGGCTCCTGCTCTGCCCAAGACCGCAAGGAACTACAAAAGGATCGTGAATGTAGCCCAATCCATCACGCAAACCAGCCTCCCATCCATTGACTCTGTCTACACTTCCCGCTGCCTCGGGAAAAGCAGCCAGCATAATCAAGGACCCCACGCACCCCGGACATTCTCTCTTCCACCTTCTTCCGTCGGGAAAAAGATACAAAAGTCTATGAGGTCACGCACCAACCGACTCAAGAACAGCTTCTTCCCTGTTGCTGTCAGACTTTTCAACGGGCCTACCATATCATAGAATCCCTACAGTGCAGGAGGAGGCCATTCGGCCCATCGAGCCTGCACTGACCACAATCCCACCCAGGCCCTATCCCCATAACCCCACATATTTACCCTGCTAATCCCCCTGACACAAAGGGACAATTTAGTAAGACCATCTTTGGACTGTGGGAGGAAACCGGAGCACCCGGAGGAAACCCACGCAGACACGGGGAGAACGTGCAGACTCCGCACAGACAGTGACCCAAACCGGGAATCGAACCCGGGTCCCTGGCGCTGTGAGGCAGCAGTGCTAACCACTGTGCCACAATGCTATCCAAAATTAGGTTGATCTTTCTCTGCACCATAGCTGTGACTGTAACCCTCGCTGTAACCCATTCTGTACCCTCGCTTTTCCTTCTCCCCGATGTACTCTATGAACAGTATGCTTTGTCTGTACAGCGCGCAAGAAACAATACTTTTCACTGTATCCCAATACATGTGACAATGATAAATCAAATCCTTCTCCCCGATGTACTCTATGAACGGTATGCTTTGTCTGTACAGCGCGCAAGAAACAATACTTTTCACTGTATCCCAATACATGGGACAAAAATCAAACAGCTGGAGTATTGTGTGCAGTTTTGGTGTCCTTATCTGAGGAAAGATGTCCTTGTGACAGAGGGAGTACAGCAAAGGTTTACCAGGCTGATTCCTGGGATGGTAGGTCTGTCACGTGAGGAGAGACTAAGTTGGTTAGGATTATATTCACTGGAGTTTAGAAGAGCGAGAGGGGATCTTATAGAAACTTATAAACAGCCTGCACATTTCTGTGTGGGTTTCCTCCGGGAGCTCCAGTTTCCTCCCACAGTCCGAAAGACGTGCTGGTTAGGGTGCATTGGCCGTGCTAAATTCTCCCTCAGTGTTACCCGAACAGGCGTCGGAGTGTGGCGACTAGGGGATTCTCACAGTAACTTCAATGCAGTGTTAATGTAAACCGACTTGTGACACTGGTAAATAAACATTAAAATTCTAACAGGGTCAGACAGACTGGATTCAGAAAGAATGTTCCCGATGGTGGGGGAGTCCAGGACTAGGGGGATCATAGCTTGAGGATAAGGAGTAAACGTTTTAGGACTGAGGTGAGGAGAAATTTCTTCACCCAGAGGGTGGTGAATGTGTGGAATTCACTCCCACAGAAAGTAGTTGAGGCCAAAACGTTGTGATTTCAAGAAGTTAGATATAGCTCTTGGGGCTGCATGGTGGTTGCCTCACGACGCCAGGGACCCGGGTTCGATTCCCGGCTCGGGTCACTGCCTATGTGGAGTTTACACATTCTCCCCGTGTCTGCGTAGGTTTCCTCCGGGTGCTCCGGTTTCATCCCACAGTCTGAAAGACGTGCTGGTTAGGGTGGATTGACCCAAACAGGCACCGGAGTGTGGCAACGAGGGGAATTTCACAGTAACTTCATTGCGGTGTTAATGTAAACCTTACTTGTGACTAATAAATAAACTTAACTTTATTTTAAAGGGATCGAGGGATGTGTGTGCATACGTGTGTGCGTGTGTGTATACGTGTGTATACGTGTGTGCGTGTGTATACGTGTGTATGTGCGTGTGTGCGCGTGCATACGCGCGTGCGTGCATACGGCGTGCGTGCATACGCGCGTGCGTGCATACGCGCGTGCGTGCATACGCGTGTGTGTGCGCATACGCGTGTGTGTGTGTGCATACGCGGGTGTGTGTGTGTGTGCATACGCGGGTGTGTGTGTGTGTGTGTGCATACGCGGGTGTGTGTGTGTGTGTGTGCATACGCGTGTGTGTGTGTGTGTGCATACGCGTGTGTGTGTGTGTGTGTGCATACGCGTGTGTGTGTGTGTGCATACGCGTGTGTGTGTGTGTGCATACGCGTGTGTGTGTGTGTGCATACGCGTGTGTGTGTGCATACGCGTGTGTGTGTGTGTGCATACGCGTGTGTGTGTGTGTGCATACGCGTGTGTGTGTGTGCATACGCGTGTGTGTGTGTGTGCATACGCGTGTGTGTGTGTGTGTGTGTGTGCATACGCGTGTGTGTGTGTGTGCATACGCGTGTGTGTGTGTGTGCATACGCGTGTGTGTGTGTGTGTGTGCATACGCGTGTGTGTGTGTGCATACGCGGTGTGTGTGTGTGCATACGCGTGTGTGTGTGCATACGCGTGTGTGTGTGCATACGCGTGTGTGTGTGCATACGCGTGTGTGTGTGCATACGCGTGTGTGTGTGCATACGCGTGTGTGTGTGTGCATACGCGTGTGTGTGTGTGCATACGCGTGTGTGTGTGTGCATACGCGTGTGTGTGTGTGCATACGCGTGTGTGTGTGTGCATACGCGTGTGTGTGTGTGCATACGCGTGTGTGTGCATACGCGTGTGTGTGCATACGCGTGTGTGTGTGCATACGCGTGTGTGTGTGTGCATACGCGTGTGTGTGTGTGCATACGCGTGTGTGTGTGTGCATACGCGTGTGTGTGTGTGCATACGCGTGTGTGTGTGTGCATACGCGCGTGTGTGTGCATACGCGCGTGTGTGTGCATACGCGTGTGTGTGTGCATACGCGTGTGTGTGTGTGTGCATACGCGTGTGTGTGTGTGTGCATACGCGTGTGTGTGTGTGCATACGCGTGTGTGTGTGTGCATACGCGTGTGTGTGTGTGTGCATACGCGTGTGTGTGTGTGTGCATACGCGTGTGTGTGTGTGTGCATACGCGTGTGTGTGTGTGTGCATACGCGTGTGTGTGTGTGCATACGCGTGTGTGTGTGTGTGCATACGCGTGTGTGTGTGTGTGCATACGCGGTGTGTGTGTGTGCATACGCGTGTGTGTGTGCATACGCGTGTGTGTGCATACGCGCGTGTGTGCATACGCGTGTGTGTGTGTGTGCATACGCGGTGTGTGTGTGTGCATACGCGTGTGTGTGTGTGCATACGCGTGTGTGTGTGTGCATACGCGTGTGTGTGTGTGTGCATACGCGTGTGTGTGTGTGTGCATACGCGTGTGTGTGTGTGCATACGCTGGGTGTGTGGTGTGCATACGCGTGTGTGTGTGTGCATACGCGTGTGTGTGTGTGTGCATACGCGTGTGTGTGTGTGCATACGCGTGTGTGTGTGTGCATACGCGTGTGTGTGTGTGCATACGCGTGTGTGTGTGTGCATACGCGTGTGTGTGTGTGCATACGCGTGTGTGTGTGTGCATACGCGTGTGTGTGTGTGCATACGCGTGTGTGTGTGTGCATACGCGTTGTGTGTGCATACGCGGCGTTGTGTGTGTGCATACGCGTGTGTGTGTGTGCATACGCGTGTGTGTGTGTGCATACGCGTGTGTGTGTGTGCATACGCGTGTGTGTGTGTGTGCATACGCGTGTGTGTGTGTGCATACGCGTGTGTGTGTGTGCATACGCGTGTGTGTGTGTGCATACGCGTGTGTGTGTGTGCATACGCGTGTGTGTGTGTGCATACGCGTGTGTGTGCATACGCGTGTGTGTGTGTGCATACGCGTGTGTGTGTGTGCATACGCGTGTGTGTGTGTGCATACGCGTGTGTGTGTGTGCATACGCGTGTGTGTGTGTGCATACGCGTGTGTGTGTGTGCATACGCGTGTGTGTGTGTGCATACGCGTGTGTGTGTGTGCATACGCGTGTGTGTGTGCATACGCGTGTGTGTGTGTGCATACGCGTGTGTGCTGGTGTGTGTGCATACGCGTGTGTGTGTGTGCATACGCGTGTGTGTGTGCATACGCGTGTGTGTGTGTGCATACGCGTGTGTGTGTGCATACGCGTGTGTGTGTGCATACGCGTGTGTGTGTGTGCATACGCGTGTGTGTGTGTGCATACGCGTGTGTGTGTGCATACGCGTGTGTGTGTGTGCATACGCGTGTGTGTGTGCATACGCGTGTGTGTGTGCATACGCGTGTGTGTGTGCATACGCGTGTGTGTGTGTGTGCATACGCGTGTGTGTGTGTGCATACGTGTGTGTGTGCATACGCGTGTGTGTGTGTGTATACGTGTGTGTG
>NW_027592987.1:0-41241 GCF_964213995.1 Mustelus asterias
CAGCCTGGAGCGAAGGAGGGAGCGAGGGAGGGAGGATCCCAGTGTCTCAGCTCTGAGGTGAACCCAGCCTGGAGCGAGGGAGGGAGCGAGGGAGGGAGGGTCCCAGTGTCCCAGCGCTGAGGGGGCCCCAGCCTGGGGACGAGGGCTGGGGGTTGGGGTGAAGAGGTGAGTGTCGTTGCGATAGAGGGCGGGGGTTTCGATGGATGGAGGCTCTGTCTGTGCACCAGACATTCTTCCGGGCCCCATGTCCAAAGGACCTTGTATTTTGTTGTATTTTGTTCATTGGACAACACGGCTGCTCGTTGTTAATGATCAGAATGTTTTCACTTCCCCTCCAATCCTCTGCCCCTCTCGGGCTGCCTCTCTCTGTCTCTCTCCCCGTCCCCCCCTCTCTCCCCGCCCCCCCCTCTCTCCCCGCCCCCCCCTCTCTCCCCGCCCCCCCCCCTCTCTCCCCGCCCCCCCTCTCTCCCCGCCCCCCCCTCTCTCCCCGCCCCCCCCTCTCTCCCCGCCCCCCCCTCTCTCCCCGCCCCCCCCTCTCTCCCGCCCCCCCCTCTCTCCCCGCCCCCCCCTCTCTCCCCGCCCCCCCCTCTCTCCCCGCCCCCCCCTCTCTCCCCGCCCCCCCCTCTCTCCCCGTCCCCCCCTCTCTCCCCGTCCCCCCCTCTCTCCCCGTCCCCCCCTCTCTCCCCGTCCCCCCCTCTCTCCCCCGTCCCCCCCTCTCTCCCCGTCCCCCCCTCTCTCCCCGTCCCCCCCTCTCTCCCCGCCCCCCCCCCTCTCTCCCCGCCCCCCCCTCTCTCCCCGCCCCCCCCCTCTCTCCCCGCCCCCCCTCTCTCCCCGTCCCCCCCTCTCTCCCCGTCCCCCCCTCTCTCCCCGTCCCCCCCTCTCTCCCCGTCCCCCCCTCTCTCCCCGTCCCCCCTCTCTCCCCGTCCCCCCTCTCTCCCCGTCCCCCCCTCTCTCCCCGTCCCCCCTCTCTCTCCCCGTCCCCCCCCTCTCTCCCCGTCCCCCCCCTCTCTCCCCGTCCCCCCCTCTCTCCCCGTCCCCCCCTCTCTCCCCGTCCCCCCCCTCTCTCCCCGTCTCCCCCTCTCTCCCCCGTCCCCCCTCTCTCCCCGTCCCCCCCTCTCTCCCCGTCCCCCCCTCTCTCCCCGTCCCCCCCTCTCTCCCCGCCCCCCCCTCTCTCCCCGCCCCCCCCTCTCTCCCCGCCCCCCCCCTCTCTCCCCGCCCCCCCCCTCTCTCCCCGCCCCCCCCTCTCTCCCGCCCCCCCCCCTCTCCCCGCCCCCCCTCTCTCCCCGCCCCCCCTCTCTCCCCGCCCCCCCCTCTCTCCCCGTCCCCCCTCTCTCCCCGTCCCCCCCTCTCTCCCCGTCCCCCCCTCTCTCCCCGTCCCCCCCTCTCTCCCGTCCCCCCCTCTCTCCCCGTCCCCCCCTCTCTCCCCGTCCCCCCCTCTCTCCCCGTCCCCCCCTCTCTCCCCGTCCCCCCCTCTCTCCCCGTCCCCCCCTCTCTCCCCGTCCCCCCCCCTCTCTCTCTCACAGACTCGGAAGGTGAAGTGTAAGTCCTGGGAGTTTGACTGGGAGTCGGAACGCGCTCGTGCCCTGCAGGTCCTTACCCAGCTGCTGCAGGTGGATATCCGGAGACTATGGACCATGGGCCAGCTGGAGGAGGAGTTCAGCCGGTCAGTGAGTGGGGACGGGCGGGGAGGGGGGATGAAAGGGGACGGGAGCCGTCACTCCGCCCTCTGAGCCTGGACTGATCCACTTCCTGTCCTCCCTGTGCCCCCGCAGCCTGATCACGTCCTGCTGTTGCCACGTCCTGGAGAACCCCAGCGTCGGGCAGGTGAAGAACAAGGCGACGTGCAAAGCCGTGGCTCACTTGCTGGGTGTCATGATCAAAAGATACAATCAAATGCTAGGTGGGTGCGGCGGCGCGGGGGATGGAGATGCCCTCTGGGCACGAGGGGCGGCGTTGGAGTGTGTGTCTGTCTGTGTGTGCGGGTCTGTGTGTGCAGGTGTCTGTGTGTGCGTGTCTGTGTGCGTGTGTCTGTGTGCAGGTGTCTGTGCGGGCGTCTGTGTGTGCGGGCGTCTGTGTGTGCGGGCGTCTGTGTGTGCGGGCGTCTGTGTGTGCGGGCGTCTGTGTGTGCGGGCACTTACACAACTTTTACCAGTTAAATCAAGTAACTACCTTCAGCAACTTTTATTGGCAGGTAATTAAGAAGGCAAATGGAATTTTGTCCTTCATTGCGAGAGGGACGGAGTTTAAAAACAGCGAGGTTATGTTGCAGCTGTATAAGGTGCTGGTGAGGCCACACCTGGAGTACTGTGTACAGTTTTGGTCTCCTTACTTGAGAAAGGATATACTGGCACTGGAGGGGATGCAGAGGAGATTCACTCGGTTGATTCCGGAGTTGAGAGGGTTGGCTTATGAGGAGAGACTGAGCAGACTGGGGCTATACTCATTGGAATTCAGAAGAATGAGGGGAGATCTTATAGAAACATCTAAGATTATGAAGGGAATAGATTTACAAGGATGTTGCCTGGATTGAGTGGCATGCCTTATGAGGATAAGCTGAGGGAGCTCGGTCTTTTCTCCTTGGAGAGATGTAGGATGAGAGGAGACCTAATAGAGGTATGTAAGATGTTGAGAGGTATAGATCGGGTGGACTCTGAGGCTTTTTCCCAGGGTGGAAATGGCTGCTACGAGAGGACACAGGTTTAAGGTGCTGGGGGGTAGGTACAGGGGAAATGTTAGGGGGAAGTTTTTCACACAGAAGGTGGTGGGCGAGTGGAATCGGCTGCCGTCAGTGGTGGTGGAGGCAAACTCGATAGGGTCTTTTAAGAGACTCCTGGATGAGTACATGGAGCTTAATAGGATTGAGGGTTATAGGTAGGTCTATATATAGGCCTAGGTAGGTAGGGACATGACCGGCGCAACTTGTGGGCCGAAGGGCCTGTTTGTGCTGTATTCTTTCTATGTTCTATGATAAGATAGAAGCAGGGAAGTTGTTTCCACTGGCGGGTGAAACCAGAACGAGGGGGCATGGCCTCAAAATAAGGGGAAGCAGATTTAGGACTGAGTTGAGGAGGAACTTCTTCACACAAAGGGTTGTGAATCTGTGGGATTCCCTGCCCAGTTGAGGCTTCCTCATATTTATGGCGAAGATAGTTAGATTATTGAACAGTAAAGGAATTAAGGGTTATGGTGAGCGGGCGGGTAAGTGGAGCTGAGTCCACGAAAAGATCAGCCATGATCTTATTGAATGGGGGAGCAGGCTCGAGGGGCCAAATGGCCTACTCCTGGTTCTTATGTACTGGTTAAATCAGACTAACTACCTGACCCGCACTCTGTGGAAAATCAACACTTAACTCGTTCACTCTTGGGTAGATAAATGAACTAAAGCATGAACATACTGAATACAGCACGATTCTAAGAGAATGCTGTCTATATGACTACAATCGGAAACATAGAAGACAGGAGGAGGCCATTCGGCCCTCCGAGCCTGCTCCACCATCCATCACCATCATTGGCTGGTCATCCAGCTCAATAGCCTCATCCTTGCTTTCTCCCCGTAACCTTTGATCCCGTTCGCCCCCAAGTGCTCTCTCCAGCCGCCTCTCGAATACATTCAATGTTTCGGCATCAACTACTTTAGCCATGCTAAATTGTCCCTTAGTGTCCAAAGATGTGCAGGTTAGGTGGATTGGCCATGCTAAATTGTCCCTTAGTGTCCAAAGATGTGCAGGTTAGGTGGATTGCCATGCTAAATTGTCCCTTAGTGTCCAAAGATGTGTAGATTGGGTGGATTGGCCATGCTAAATTGTCCCTCAGTGTCCAAAGATGTGTAGATTGGGTGGATTGGCCATGCTAAATTGTCCCTTAGTGTCCAAAGATGTGTAGATTGGGTGGATTGGCCATGCTAAATTGTCCCTTAGTGTCCAAAGATGTGCAGGTTAGGTGGATTGGCCATGCTAAATTGTCCCTTAGTGTCCAAAGATGTGTAGATTGGGTGGATTGGCCATGCTAAATTGTCCCTTAGTGTCCAAAGATGTGTAGATTGGGTGGATTGGCCATGCTAAATTGTCCCTTAGTGTCCAAAGATGTGCAGGTTAGGTGGATTGGCCATGCTAAATTGTCCCCTTAGTGTCCAAAGATGTGCAGGTTAGGTGGATTGGCCATGCTAAATTGCCCCTTAGTGTCCAAAGATGTGCAGGTTAGGGGGATTGGCCATGCTAAATTGTCCCCTTAGTGTCCAAAGATGTGCAGGTTAGGTGGATTGGCCATGCTAAATTGTCCCTTAGTGTCCAAAGATGTGCAGGTTAGGTGGATTGGCCATGCTAAATTGCCCCTTAGTGTCCAAAGATGTGCAGGTTAGGTGGATTGGCCGTGCTAAATTGCCCCTTAGTGTCCAAAGATGTGCAGGTTAGGTGGATTGGCCATGCTAAATTGTCCCTTAGTGTCCAAAGATGTGCAGGTTAGGTGGATTGGCCATGCTAAATTGTCCCCTTAGTGTCCAAAGAAGTGCAGGTTCGGTGGATTGGCCGTGCTAAATGCGTGGGGTTACAGGAAGAGGGTAAGACGCTTGGATAGAGAGTCTGTTTGGCCTTGATGGGCCAAATGGCCTCTTTTGCACCGGACGGCATTCTATGAAGTACAGGTTGAGGGAGTCAAATTTCTGATTGGTTTTATCAAATGGGATAGCAGGGGGCTGAGTGGCTTACGCCCTCTGCTAATTTCTACAGTGGGACAATGTCTGATGTTTCTGTCTGCCCCCCACAAGGTGCCACTCTGAACGTGATACAGTTGCTGCAACACTTTGAACATCTTTCTACAGTCCTGGCTCAGTCCGTGACAACCTGGGCTACAGAATATGGACTGAAATCCATCGTGGGAGAGATCATGAGGTACAGAGAGAGTATTCCCCCTTCCCCAACCCACCACTCTGACCTCGGAGTGTTTATATACAGAATAACAGATACCCGGGAGTGAGTTACAGACTGGAATCTAATCGAGGGTTTCGGGGTGGTTTATATATAGAATAACAGATACCCGGGAGTGAGCTACAGACTGGAATCTAATCGAGGGGTTCGGGGTGGTTTATATATAGAATAACAGATACCCGGGAGTGAGTTACAGACTGGAATCTAATCGAGGGTTTCGGGGTGGTTTATATATAGAATAACAGAAACCCGGGAGTGAGCTACAGACTGGAATCTAATCGAGGGGTTCGGGGTGGTTTATATATAGAATAACAGATACCCGGGAGTGAGTTACAGACAGGAATCTAATCGAGGGGTTCGGGGTGGTTTATATATAGAATAACAGATACCCGGGAGTGAGCTACAGACTGGAATCTAATCGAGGGGTTCGGGGTGGTTTATATATAGAATAACAGATACCCGGGAGTGAGTTACAGACTGGAATCTAATCGAGGGGTTCGGGGTGGTTTATATATAGAATAACAGATACCCGGGAGTGAGCTACAGACTGGAATCTAATCGAGGGGTTCAGGGTGGTTTATATATAGAATAACAGATACCCGGGAGTGAGCTACAGACTGGAATCTAATCGAGGGGTTCGGGGTGGTTTATATATAGAATAACAGATACCCGGGAGTGAGTTACAGACTGGAATCGAATCGAGGGGTTCAGGGTGGTTTATATATAGAATAACAGATACCCGGGAGTGAGTTACTGACTGGAATCTAATCGAGGTGTTCGGGGTGGTTTATATATAGAATAACAGATACCCGGGAGTGAGTTACAGACTGGAATCTAATCGAGGGGTTCGGGGTGGTTTTTATATAGAGTAACAGATACCCGGGAGTGAGTTACAGACTGGAATCGAATCGAGGGATTCGGGATGGTTTATATATAGAATAACAGATACCCGGGAGTGAGTGACAGATTGGAATCTAATCCAGGGGTTCAGGGTGGTTTATATAGAGAGTAACAGATACCCGGGAGTGAGTGACAGATTGGAATCTAATCGAGGGGTTCAGGGTGGTTTATATAGAGAGTAACAGATACCCGGGAGTGAGTTACAGACTGGAATCTAATCGAGGGATTCGGGATGGTTTATATATAGAGTAACAGATACCCGGGAGTGAGTTACAGACTGGAATCTAATCGAGGGGTTTGGGGTGGTTTATATACAGAATAACAGATACCCGGGAGTGAGTTACAGACTGGAATCTAATCGAGGAGCTCGGGGTGGTTTATATATAGAATAACATACCCGGGAGTGAGTTACAGACTGGAATCTAATCCAGGGGTTCGGGATGGTTTATATATAGAATAACAGATACCCGGGAGTGAGTTACAGACTGGAATCGAATCGAGGGGTTTGGGGTGGTTTATATATAGAATAACAGATACCCGGGAGTGAGTTACAGACTGGAATCTAATCGAGGGGTTCGGGGTGGTTTATATGAAGAATAACAGATACCCGGGAGTGAGTTACAGACTGGAATCTAATCGAGGGGTTCGGGGTGGTTTATATGTAGAATAACAGATACCCGGGAGTGAGTTACAGACTGGAATCTAATCGAGGGGTTCGGGGTGGTTTATATATAGAGTAACAGATACCCGGGAGTGAGTTACAGACTGGAATCTAATCGAGGGGTTCGGGGTGGTTTATATAAAGAATAACAGATACCCGGGAGTGAGTTACAGACTGGAATCTAATCGAGGGGTTCGGGATGGTTTATATACAGAATAACAGATACCCGGGAGTGAGTTACAGACTGGAATCTAATCGAGGGGTTCGGGTTGGTTTATATATAGAATAACAGATACCCGGGAGTGAGTTACAGACTGGAATCTAATCGAGGGGTTCGGGGTGGTTTATATACAGAATAACAGATACCCGGGAGTGAGTTACAGACTGGAATCTAATCGAGGGGTTCGGGGTGGTTTATATATACAATAACAGATACCCGGGAGTGAGTTACAGACTGGAATCTAATCGAGGGGTTCAGGGTGCTTTATATATAGAGTAACAGATACCCGGGAGTGAGTTACAGACTGGAATCTAATCGAGGGGTTTGGGGTGGTTTATATACAGAATAACAGATACCCGCGAGTGAGTTACAGACTGGAATCTAATCGAGGAGCTTGGGGTGGTTTATATGTAGAATAACAGATACCCGGGAGTGAGTTACAGACTGGAATCTAATCCAGGGGTTCGGGATGGTTTATATATAGAGTAACAGATACCCGGGAGTGAGTTACAGACTGGAATCTAATCGAGGGGTTCGGGGTGGTTTATATATAGAATAACAGATACCCGGGAGTGAGTTACAGACTGGAATCTAATCGAGGGGTTCGGGGTGGTTTCTATATAGAATAACAGATACCCGGGAGTGAGTTACAGACTGGAATCTAATCGAGGGGTTCGGGTGGTTTATATCTAGAATAACAGATACCCGGGAGTGAGTTACAGACTGGAATCGAATCGAGGGATTCGGGATGGTTTATATATAGAATAACAGATACCCGGGAGTGGGTGACAGATTGGAATCTAATCCAGGGGTTCAGGGTGGTTTATATAGAGAGTAACAGATACCCGGGAGTGAGTTACAGACTGGAATCTAATCGAGGGATTCGGGATGGTTTATATATAGAGTAACAGATACCCGGGAGTGAGTTACAGACTGGAATCTAATCGAGGGGTTTGGGGTGGTTTATATACAGAATAACAGATACCCGGGAGTGAGTTACAGACTGGAATCTAATCGAGGAGCTCGGGGTGGTTTATATATAGAATAACAGATACCCGGGAGTGAGTTACAGACTGGAATCTAATCCAGGGGTTCGGGATGGTTTATATATAGAATAACAGATACCCGTGAGTGAGTTACAGACTGGAATCTAATCGAGGGATTCGGGGTGGTTTATATATAGAATAACAGATACCCGGGAGTGAGTTACAGACTGGAATCTAATCGAGGGGCTCGGGGTGGTTTATATACAGAATAACAGATACCCGGGAGTGAGTTACAGGCTGGAATCTAATCGAGGGGTTCGGGGTGGTTTATATATAGAATAACAGATACCCGGGAGTGAGTTATAGACTGGATTCTAATCGAGGGGTTTGGGGTGGTTTATACATAGAATAACAGATACCCGGGAGTGAGTTACAGACTGGAATCTAATCGAGGGATTCGGAGTGGTTTATATATAGAATAACAGATACCCGGGAGTGAGTTGCAGACTGGAATCTAATCGAGGGGTTCGGGGTGGTTTATATGTAGAATAACAGATACCCGGGAGTGAGTTACAGACTGGAATCTAATCGAGGGGTTCGGGGTGGTTTATATATAGAATAACAGATACCCGGGAGTGAGTTACAGACTGGAATCTAATCGAGGGGTTCGGGATGGTTTATATACAGAATAACAGATACCCGGGAGTGAGTTACAGACTGGAATCTAATCGAGGGATTCGGGGTGGTTTATATATAGAATAACAGATACCCGGGAGTGAGTTACAGACTGGAATCTAATCGAGGGGTTCGGGGTGGTTTATATATAGAATAACAGATACCCGGGAGTGAGTTACAGACTGGAATCTAATCGAGGGGTTCGAGGTGGTTTATATATAGAATAACAGATACCCGGGAGTGAGTTACAGACTGGAATCTAATCGAGGGGTTCGGGGTGGTTTATATACAGAATAACAGATACCCGGGAGTGAGTTACAGACTGGAATCTAATCGAGGGGTTCGGGGTGGTTTATAGAGAGAAACAGATACCCGGGAGTGAGTTACAGACTGGAATCTAATCGAGGGGTTCAGGGTGGTTTATATATAGAGTAACAGATACCCGGGAGTGAGTTACAGACTGGAATCTAATCGAGGGGTTCGGGGTGGTTTATATATAGAATAACAGATACCCGGGAGTGAGTTACAGACTGGAATCTAATCGAGGGGTTCGGGGTGGTTTATATATAGAATAACAGATACCCGGGAGTGAGTTACAGACTGGAATCTAATCGAGGGGTTCGGGGTGGTTTATATACAGAATAACAGATACCCGGGAGTGAGTTACAGACTGGAATCTAATCGAGGGGTTCGGGGTGGTTTATAGAGAGAAACAGATACCCGGGAGTGAGTTACAGACTGGAATCTAATCGAGGGGTTCAGGGTGGTTTATATATAGAGTAACAGATACCCGGGAGTGAGTTACAGACTGGAATCTAATCGAGGGGTTTTGGGTGGTTTATATACAGAATAACAGATACCCGTGAGTGAGTTACAGACTGGAATCTAATCGAGGAGCTCGGGGTGGTTTATATGTAGAATAACAGATACCCGGGAGTGAGTTACAGACTGGAATCTAATCCAGGGGTTCGGGATGGTTTATATATAGAGAAACAGATACCCGGGAGTGAGTTACAGACTGGAATCTAATCGAGGGGTTCGGGGTGGTTTATATATAGAATAACAGATACCCGGGAGTGAGTTACAGACTGGAATCTAATCGAGGGGTTCGGGGTGGTTTATATATAGAATAACAGATACCCGGGAGTGAGTTACAGACTGGAATCTAATCGAGGGGTTCGGGGTGGTTTATATATAGAATAACAGATACCCGGGAGTGAGTTACAGACTGGAATCTAATCGAGGGGTTCGGGGTGGTTTATATACAGAATAACAGATACCCGTGAGTGAGTTACAGACTGGAATCTAATCGAGGGGTTCGGGGTGGTTTATAGAGAGAAACAGATACCCGGGAGTGAGTTACAGACTGGAATCTAATCGAGGGGTTCAGGGTGGTTTATATATAGAGTAACAGATACCCGGGAGTGAGTTACAGACTGGAATCTAATCGAGGGGTTTTGGGTGGTTTATATACAGAATAACAGATACCCGTGAGTGAGTTACAGACTGGAATCTAATCGAGGAGCTCGGGGTGGTTTATATGTAGAATAACAGATACCCGGGAGTGAGTTACAGACTGGAATCTAATCCAGGGGTTCGGGATGGTTTATATATAGAGTAACAGATACCCGGGAGTGAGTTACAGACTGGAATCTAATCGAGGGGTTCGGGGTGGTTTATATACAGAATAACAGATACCCGGGAGTGAGTTACAGACTGGAATCTAATCGAGGGGTTCGGGGTGGTTTATATATAGAGTAACAGATTCCCGGGAAAGAGTTACAGACTGGAATCTAATCGAGGGGTTCGGGGTGGTCATTATATAGAATAACAGATACCCGGGAGTGAGTTACAGACTGGAATCTAATCGAGGGATTTGGGGTGGTTTATATAAAGAATAACAGATACCCGGGAGTGAGTTACAGACTGGAATCTAATCGAGGGGTTCGGGGTGGTCTATATATAGAATAACAGATACCCAGGAGTGAGTTACAGACTGGAATCTAATCGAGGGATTCGGGGTGGTTTATATATAGAATAACATACCCGGGAGTGAGTTACAGACTGGAATCTAATCGAGGGATTCGGGGTGGTTTATATATACAATAACAGAGACCCGGGAGTGATTTACAGACTGGAATCTAATCGAGGGGTTCGTGATGGTTTATATATAGGGTAACAGATACCCGGGAGTGAGTTACAGACTGGAATCTAATCGAGGGGTTCAGGGTGGTTTATATATAGAATAACAGATACCCGGGAGTGAGTTACAGACTGGAATCTAATCGAGGGGTTCAGGGTGGTTTATATATAGAATAACAGATACCCGGGAGTGAGTTACAGACTGGATTCTAATCGAGGGGTTTGGGGTGGTTTATACATAGAATAACAGATACCCGGGAGTGAGTTACAGACTGGAATCTAATCGAGGGATTCGGGGTGGTTTATATACAGAATAACAGATACCCGGGAGTGAGTTACAGACTGGAATCTAATCGAGGGGTTCGGGGCGGTTTATATGTAGAATAACAGATACCAGGGAGTGAGTTACAGACTGGAATCTAATCGAGGGGTTTGGGGTGGTTTATATATAGAATAACAGATACCCGGGAGTGAGTTACAGACTGGAATCTAATCGAGGGGTTCGGGATGGTTTATATACAGAATAACAGATACCCGGGAGTGAGTTACAGACTGGAATCTAATCGAGGGATTCGGGCTGGTTTATATATACAATAACAGATACCCGGGAGTGAGTTACAGACTGGAATCTAATCGAGGGGTTCGGGGTGGTTTATATAGACAATAACAGACACCCGGGAGTGAGTTACAGACTGGAATCTAATTGAGGGGTTCAGGGTGGTTTATATATAGAATAACAGATACCCGGGAGTGAGTTACAGACTGGAATCTAATCGAGGGGTTCGGGGTGGTTTATATATCGAATAACCGATACTCGGGAGTGAGTTACAGACTGGAATCTAATCGAGGGGTTCAGGGTGGTTTATATATAGAGTAACAGATACCCGGGAGTGAGTTACAGACTGGAATCTAATCGAGGGGTTTTGGGTGGTTTATATACAGAATAACAGATACCCGTGAGTGAGTTACAGACTGGAATCTAATCGAGGAGCTCGGGGTGGTTTATATGTAGAATAACAGATACCCGGGAGTGAGTTACAGACTGGAATCTAATCCAGGGGTTCGGGATGGTTTATATATAGAGAAACAGATACCCGGGAGTGAGTTACAGACTGGAATCTAATCGAGGGGTTCGGGGTGGTTTATATATAGAATAACAGATACCCGGGAGTGAGTTACAGACTGGAATCTAATCGAGGGGTTCGGGGTGGTTTATATATAGAATAACAGATACCCGGGAGTGAGTTACAGACTGGAATCTAATCGAGGGGTTCGGGGTGGTTTATATATAGAATAACAGATACCCGGGAGTGAGTTACAGACTGGAATCTAATCGAGGGGTTCGGGGTGGTTTATATACAGAATAACAGATACCCGGGAGTGAGTTACAGACTGGAATCTAATCGAGGGGTTCGGGGTGGTTTATAGAGAGAAACAGATACCCGGGAGTGAGTTACAGACTGGAATCTAATCGAGGGGTTCAGGGTGGTTTATATATAGAGTAACAGATACCCGGGAGTGAGTTACAGACTGGAATCTAATCGAGGGGTTTTGGGTGGTTTATATACAGAATAACAGATACCCGTGAGTGAGTTACAGACTGGAATCTAATCGAGGAGCTCGGGGTGGTTTATATGTAGAATAACAGATACCCGGGAGTGAGTTACAGACTGGAATCTAATCCAGGGGTTCGGGATGGTTTATATATAGAGTAACAGATACCCGGGAGTGAGTTACAGACTGGAATCTAATCGAGGGGTTCGGGGTGGTTTATATATAGAATAACAGATACCCGGGAGTGAGTTACAGACTGGAATCTAATCGAGGGGTTCGGGGTGGTTTATATATAGAGTAACAGATTCCCGGGAAAGAGTTACAGACTGGAATCTAATCGAGGGGTTCGGGGTGGTCTATATATAGAATAACAGATACCCGGGAGTGAGTTACAGACTGGAATCTAATCGAGGGATTTGGGGTGGTTTATATAAAGAATAACAGATACCCGGGAGTGAGTTACAGACTGGAATCTAATCGAGGGGTTCGGGGTGGTCTATATATAGAATAACAGATACCCAGGAGTGAGTTACAGACTGGAATCTAATCGAGGGATTCGGGGTGGTTTATATATAGAATAACATACCCGGGAGTGAGTTACAGACTGGAATCTAATCGAGGGATTCGGGGTGGTTTATATATACAATAACAGAGACCCGGGAGTGATTTACAGACTGGAATCTAATCGAGGGGTTCGTGATGGTTTATATATAGGGTAACAGATACCCGGGAGTGAGTTACAGACTGGAATCTAATCGAGGGGTTCAGGGTGGTTTATATATAGAATAACAGATACCCGGGAGTGAGTTACAGACTGGAATCTAATCGAGGGGTTCAGGGTGGTTTATATATAGAATAACAGATACCCGGGAGTGAGTTACAGACTGGATTCTAATCGAGGGGTTTGGGGTGGTTTATACATAGAATAACAGATACCCGGGAGTGAGTTACAGACTGGAATCTAATCGAGGGATTCGGGGTGGTTTATATACAGAATAACAGATACCCGGGAGTGAGTTACAGACTGGAATCTAATCGAGGGGTTCGGGGCGGTTTATATGTAGAATAACAGATACCAGGGAGTGAGTTACAGACTGGAATCTAATCGAGGGGTTTGGGGTGGTTTATATATAGAATAACAGATACCCGGGAGTGAGTTACAGACTGGAATCTAATCGAGGGGTTCGGGATGGTTTATATACAGAATAACAGATACCCGGGAGTGAGTTACAGACTGGAATCTAATCGAGGGATTCGGGCTGGTTTATATATACAATAACAGATACCCGGGAGTGAGTTACAGACTGGAATCTAATCGAGGGGTTCGGGGTGGTTTATATAGACAATAACAGACACCCGGGAGTGAGTTACAGACTGGAATCTAATTGAGGGGTTCAGGGTGGTTTATATATAGAATAACAGATACCCGGGAGTGAGTTACAGACTGGAATCTAATCGAGGGGTTCGGGGTGGTTTATATATCGAATAACCGATACTCGGGAGTGAGTTACAGACTGGAATCTAATCGAGGGGTTCAGGGTGGTTTATATATAGAGTAACAGATACCCGGGAGTGAGTTACAGACTGGAATCTAATCGAGGGGTTTTGGGTGGTTTATATACAGAATAACAGATACCCGTGAGTGAGTTACAGACTGGAATCTAATCGAGGAGCTCGGGGTGGTTTATATGTAGAATAACAGATACCCGGGAGTGAGTTACAGACTGGAATCTAATCGAGGGGTTCGGGGTGGTTTATATATAGAATAACAGATACCCGGGAGTGAGTTACAGACTGGAATCTAATCGAGGGGTTCGGGGTGGTTTATATATAGAATAACAGATACCCGGGAGTGAGTTACAGACTGGAATCTAATCGAGGGGTTCGGGGTGGTTTATATACAGAATAACAGATACCCGGGAGTGAGTTACAGACTGGAATCTAATCGAGGGGTTCGGGGTGGTTTATATATAGAATAACAGATACCCGTGAGTGAGTTACAGACTGGAATCTAATCGAGGGGTTCGGGGTGGTTTATAGAGAGAAACAGATACCCGGGAGTGAGTTACAGACTGGAATCTAATCGAGGGGTTCAGGGTGGTTTATATATAGAGTAACAGATACCCGGGAGTGAGTTACAGACTGGAATCTAATCGAGGGGTTTTGGGTGGTTTATATACAGAATAACAGATACCCGTGAGTGAGTTACAGACTGGAATCTAATCGAGGAGCTCGGGGTGGTTTATATGTAGAATAACAGATACCCGGGAGTGAGTTACAGACTGGAATCTAATCCAGGGGTTCGGGATGGTTTATATATAGAGTAACAGATACCCGGGAGTGAGTTACAGACTGGAATCTAATCGAGGGGTTCGGGGTGGTTTATATATAGAATAACAGATACCCGGGAGTGAGTTACAGACTGGAATCTAATCGAGGGGTTCGGGGTGGTTTATATATAGAGTAACAGATTCCCGGGAAAGAGTTACAGACTGGAATCTAATCGAGGGGTTCGGGGTGGTCATTATATAGAATAACAGATACCCGGGAGTGAGTTACAGACTGGAATCTAATCGAGGGATTTGGGGTGGTTTATATAAAGAATAACAGATACCCGGGAGTGAGTTACAGACTGGAATCTAATCGAGGGGTTCGGGGTGGTCTATATATAGAATAACAGATACCCAGGAGTGAGTTACAGACTGGAATCTAATCGAGGGATTCGGGGTGGTTTATATATAGAATAACATACCCGGGAGTGAGTTACAGACTGGAATCTAATCGAGGGATTCGGGGTGGTTTATATATACAATAACAGAGACCCGGGAGTGATTTACAGACTGGAATCTAATCGAGGGGTTCGTGATGGTTTATATATAGGGTAACAGATACCCGGGAGTGAGTTACAGACTGGAATCTAATCGAGGGGTTCAGGGTGGTTTATATATAGAATAACAGATACCCGGGAGTGAGTTACAGACTGGAATCTAATCGAGGGGTTCAGGGTGGTTTATATATAGAATAACAGATACCCGGGAGTGAGTTACAGACTGGATTCTAATCGAGGGGTTTGGGGTGGTTTATACATAGAATAACAGATACCCGGGAGTGAGTTACAGACTGGAATCTAATCGAGGGATTCGGGGTGGTTTATATACAGAATAACAGATACCCGGGAGTGAGTTACAGACTGGAATCTAATCGAGGGGTTCGGGGCGGTTTATATGTAGAATAACAGATACCAGGGAGTGAGTTACAGACTGGAATCTAATCGAGGGGTTTGGGGTGGTTTATATATAGAATAACAGATACCCGGGAGTGAGTTACAGACTGGAATCTAATCGAGGGGTTCGGGATGGTTTATATACAGAATAACAGATACCCGGGAGTGAGTTACAGACTGGAATCTAATCGAGGGATTCGGGCTGGTTTATATATACAATAACAGATACCCGGGAGTGAGTTACAGACTGGAATCTAATCGAGGGGTTCGGGGTGGTTTATATAGACAATAACAGACACCCGGGAGTGAGTTACAGACTGGAATCTAATTGAGGGGTTCAGGGTGGTTTATATATAGAATAACAGATACCCGGGAGTGAGTTACAGACTGGAATCTAATCGAGGGGTTCGGGGTGGTTTATATATCGAATAACCGATACTCGGGAGTGAGTTACAGACTGGAATCTAATCGAGGGGTTCAGGGTGGTTTATATATAGAGTAACAGATACCCGGGAGTGAGTTACAGACTGGAATCTAATCGAGGGGTTTTGGGTGGTTTATATACAGAATAACAGATACCCGTGAGTGAGTTACAGACTGGAATCTAATCGAGGAGCTCGGGGTGGTTTATATGTAGAATAACAGATACCCGGGAGTGAGTTACAGACTGGAATCTAATCCAGGGGTTCGGGATGGTTTATATATAGAGAAACAGATACCCGGGAGTGAGTTACAGACTGGAATCTAATCGAGGGGTTCGGGGTGGTTTATATATAGAATAACAGATACCCGGGAGTGAGTTACAGACTGGAATCTAATCGAGGGGTTCGGGGTGGTTTATATATAGAATAACAGATACCCGGGAGTGAGTTACAGACTGGAATCTAATCGAGGGGTTCGGGGTGGTTTATATATAGAATAACAGATACCCGGGAGTGAGTTACAGACTGGAATCTAATCGAGGGGTTCGGGGTGGTTTATATACAGAATAACAGATACCCGGGAGTGAGTTACAGACTGGAATCTAATCGAGGGGTTCGGGGTGGTTTATAGAGAGAAACAGATACCCGGGAGTGAGTTACAGACTGGAATCTAATCGAGGGGTTCAGGGTGGTTTATATATAGAGTAACAGATACCCGGGAGTGAGTTACAGACTGGAATCTAATCGAGGGGTTTTGGGTGGTTTATATACAGAATAACAGATACCCGTGAGTGAGTTACAGACTGGAATCTAATCGAGGAGCTCGGGGTGGTTTATATGTAGAATAACAGATACCCGGGAGTGAGTTACAGACTGGAATCTAATCCAGGGGTTCGGGATGGTTTATATATAGAGTAACAGATACCCGGGAGTGAGTTACAGACTGGAATCTAATCGAGGGGTTCGGGGTGGTTTATATATAGAATAACAGATACCCGGGAGTGAGTTACAGACTGGAATCTAATCGAGGGGTTCGGGGTGGTTTATATATAGAGTAACAGATTCCCGGGAAAGAGTTACAGACTGGAATCTAATCGAGGGGTTCGGGGTGGTCTATATATAGAATAACAGATACCCGGGAGTGAGTTACAGACTGGAATCTAATCGAGGGATTTGGGGTGGTTTATATAAAGAATAACAGATACCCGGGAGTGAGTTACAGACTGGAATCTAATCGAGGGGTTCGGGGTGGTCTATATATAGAATAACAGATACCCAGGAGTGAGTTACAGACTGGAATCTAATCGAGGGATTCGGGGTGGTTTATATATAGAATAACATACCCGGGAGTGAGTTACAGACTGGAATCTAATCGAGGGATTCGGGGTGGTTTATATATACAATAACAGAGACCCGGGAGTGATTTACAGACTGGAATCTAATCGAGGGGTTCGTGATGGTTTATATATAGGGTAACAGATACCCGGGAGTGAGTTACAGACTGGAATCTAATCGAGGGGTTCAGGGTGGTTTATATATAGAATAACAGATACCCGGGAGTGAGTTACAGACTGGAATCTAATCGAGGGGTTCAGGGTGGTTTATATATAGAATAACAGATACCCGGGAGTGAGTTACAGACTGGATTCTAATCGAGGGGTTTGGGGTGGTTTATACATAGAATAACAGATACCCGGGAGTGAGTTACAGACTGGAATCTAATCGAGGGATTCGGGGTGGTTTATATACAGAATAACAGATACCCGGGAGTGAGTTACAGACTGGAATCTAATCGAGGGGTTCGGGGCGGTTTATATGTAGAATAACAGATACCAGGGAGTGAGTTACAGACTGGAATCTAATCGAGGGATTCGGGGTGGTTTATATATAGAATAACATACCCGGGAGTGAGTTACAGACTGGAATCTAATCGAGGGATTCGGGGTGGTTTATATATACAATAACAGAGACCCGGGAGTGATTTACAGACTGGAATCTAATCGAGGGGTTCGTGATGGTTTATATATAGGGTAACAGATACCCGGGAGTGAGTTACAGACTGGAATCTAATCGAGGGGTTCAGGGTGGTTTATATATAGAATAACAGATACCCGGGAGTGAGTTACAGACTGGAATCTAATCGAGGGGTTCAGGGTGGTTTATATATAGAATAACAGATACCCGGGAGTGAGTTACAGACTGGATTCTAATCGAGGGGTTTGGGGTGGTTTATACATAGAATAACAGATACCCGGGAGTGAGTTACAGACTGGAATCTAATCGAGGGATTCGGGGTGGTTTATATACAGAATAACAGATACCCGGGAGTGAGTTACAGACTGGAATCTAATCGAGGGGTTCGGGGCGGTTTATATGTAGAATAACAGATACCAGGGAGTGAGTTACAGACTGGAATCTAATCGAGGGGTTTGGGGTGGTTTATATATAGAATAACAGATACCCGGGAGTGAGTTACAGACTGGAATCTAATCGAGGGGTTCGGGATGGTTTATATACAGAATAACAGATACCCGGGAGTGAGTTACAGACTGGAATCTAATCGAGGGATTCGGGCTGGTTTATATATACAATAACAGATACCCGGGAGTGAGTTACAGACTGGAATCTAATCGAGGGGTTCGGGGTGGTTTATATAGACAATAACAGACACCCGGGAGTGAGTTACAGACTGGAATCTAATTGAGGGGTTCAGGGTGGTTTATATATAGAATAACAGATACCCGGGAGTGAGTTACAGACTGGAATCTAATCGAGGGGTTCGGGGTGGTTTATATATCGAATAACCGATACTCGGGAGTGAGTTACAGACTGGAATCTAATCGAGGGGTTCAGGGTGGTTTATATATAGAGTAACAGATACCCGGGAGTGAGTTACAGACTGGAATCTAATCGAGGGGTTTTGGGTGGTTTATATACAGAATAACAGATACCCGTGAGTGAGTTACAGACTGGAATCTAATCGAGGAGCTCGGGGTGGTTTATATGTAGAATAACAGATACCCGGGAGTGAGTTACAGACTGGAATCTAATCGAGGGGTTCGGGGTGGTTTATATATAGAATAACAGATACCCGGGAGTGAGTTACAGACTGGAATCTAATCGAGGGGTTCGGGGTGGTTTATATATAGAATAACAGATACCCGGGAGTGAGTTACAGACTGGAATCTAATCGAGGGGTTCGGGGTGGTTTATATACAGAATAACAGATACCCGTGAGTGAGTTACAGACTGGAATCTAATCGAGGGGTTCGGGGTGGTTTATAGAGAGAAACAGATACCCGGGAGTGAGTTACAGACTGGAATCTAATCGAGGGGTTCAGGGTGGTTTATATATAGAGTAACAGATACCCGGGAGTGAGTTACAGACTGGAATCTAATCGAGGGGTTTTGGGTGGTTTATATACAGAATAACAGATACCCGTGAGTGAGTTACAGACTGGAATCTAATCGAGGAGCTCGGGGTGGTTTATATGTAGAATAACAGATACCCGGGAGTGAGTTACAGACTGGAATCTAATCCAGGGGTTCGGGATGGTTTATATATAGAGTAACAGATACCCGGGAGTGAGTTACAGACTGGAATCTAATCGAGGGGTTCGGGGTGGTTTATATATAGAATAACAGATACCCGGGAGTGAGTTACAGACTGGAATCTAATCGAGGGGTTCGGGGTGGTTTATATATAGAGTAACAGATTCCCGGGAAAGAGTTACAGACTGGAATCTAATCGAGGGGTTCGGGGTGGTCATTATATAGAATAACAGATACCCGGGAGTGAGTTACAGACTGGAATCTAATCGAGGGATTTGGGGTGGTTTATATAAAGAATAACAGATACCCGGGAGTGAGTTACAGACTGGAATCTAATCGAGGGGTTCGGGGTGGTCTATATATAGAATAACAGATACCCAGGAGTGAGTTACAGACTGGAATCTAATCGAGGGATTCGGGGTGGTTTATATATAGAATAACATACCCGGGAGTGAGTTACAGACTGGAATCTAATCGAGGGATTCGGGGTGGTTTATATATACAATAACAGAGACCCGGGAGTGATTTACAGACTGGAATCTAATCGAGGGGTTCGTGATGGTTTATATATAGGGTAACAGATACCCGGGAGTGAGTTACAGACTGGAATCTAATCGAGGGGTTCAGGGTGGTTTATATATAGAATAACAGATACCCGGGAGTGAGTTACAGACTGGAATCTAATTGAGGGGTTCAGGGTGGTTTATATATAGAATAACAGATACCCGGGAGTGAGTTACAGACTGGAATCTAATCGAGGGGTTCGGGGTGGTTTATATATCGAATAACCGATACTCGGGAGTGAGTTACAGACTGGAATCTAATCGAGGGGTTCAGGGTGGTTTATATATAGAGTAACAGATACCCGGGAGTGAGTTACAGACTGGAATCTAATCGAGGGGTTTTGGGTGGTTTATATACAGAATAACAGATACCCGTGAGTGAGTTACAGACTGGAATCTAATCGAGGAGCTCGGGGTGGTTTATATGTAGAATAACAGATACCCGGGAGTGAGTTACAGACTGGAATCTAATCCAGGGGTTCGGGATGGTTTATATATAGAGAAACAGATACCCGGGAGTGAGTTACAGACTGGAATCTAATCGAGGGGTTCGGGGTGGTTTATATATAGAATAACAGATACCCGGGAGTGAGTTACAGACTGGAATCTAATCGAGGGGTTCGGGGTGGTTTATATATAGAATAACAGATACCCGGGAGTGAGTTACAGACTGGAATCTAATCGAGGGGTTCGGGGTGGTTTATATATAGAATAACAGATACCCGGGAGTGAGTTACAGACTGGAATCTAATCGAGGGGTTCGGGGTGGTTTATATACAGAATAACAGATACCCGGGAGTGAGTTACAGACTGGAATCTAATCGAGGGGTTCGGGGTGGTTTATAGAGAGAAACAGATACCCGGGAGTGAGTTACAGACTGGAATCTAATCGAGGGGTTCAGGGTGGTTTATATATAGAGTAACAGATACCCGGGAGTGAGTTACAGACTGGAATCTAATCGAGGGGTTTTGGGTGGTTTATATACAGAATAACAGATACCCGTGAGTGAGTTACAGACTGGAATCTAATCGAGGAGCTCGGGGTGGTTTATATGTAGAATAACAGATACCCGGGAGTGAGTTACAGACTGGAATCTAATCCAGGGGTTCGGGATGGTTTATATATAGAGTAACAGATACCCGGGAGTGAGTTACAGACTGGAATCTAATCGAGGGGTTCGGGGTGGTTTATATATAGAATAACAGATACCCGGGAGTGAGTTACAGACTGGAATCTAATCGAGGGGTTCGAGGTGGTTTATATATAGAATAACAGATACCCGGGAGTGAGTTACAGACTGGAATCTAATCGAGGGGTTCGGGGTGGTTTATATACAGAATAACAGATACCCGTGAGTGAGTTACAGACTGGAATCTAATCGAGGAGCTTGGGGTGGTTTATATGTAGAATAACAGATACCCGGGAGTGAGTTACAGACTGGAATCTAATCCAGGGGTTCGGGATGGTTTATATATAGAGTAACAGATACCCGGGAGTGAGTTACAGACTGGAATCTAATCGAGGGGTTCGGGGTGGTTTATATATAGAATAACAGATACCCGGGAGTGAGTTACAGACTGGAATCTAATCGAGGGGTTCGGGGTGGTTTCTATATAGAATAACAGATACCCGGGAGTGAGTTACAGACTGGAATCTAATCGAGGGGTTCGGGTGGTTTATATCTAGAATAACAGATACCCGGGAGTGAGTTACAGACTGGAATCGAATCGAGGGATTCGGGATGGTTTATATATAGAATAACAGATACCCGGGAGTGGGTGACAGATTGGAATCTAATCCAGGGGTTCAGGGTGGTTTATATAGAGAGTAACAGATACCCGGGAGTGAGTTACAGACTGGAATCTAATCGAGGGATTCGGGATGGTTTATATATAGAGTAACAGATACCCGGGAGTGAGTTACAGACTGGAATCTAATCGAGGGGTTTGGGGTGGTTTATATACAGAATAACAGATACCCGGGAGTGAGTTACAGACTGGAATCTAATCGAGGAGCTCGGGGTGGTTTATATATAGAATAACAGATACCCGGGAGTGAGTTACAGACTGGAATCTAATCCAGGGGTTCGGGATGGTTTATATATAGAATAACAGATACCCGTGAGTGAGTTACAGACTGGAATCTAATCGAGGGATTCGGGGTGGTTTATATATAGAATAACAGATACCCGGGAGTGAGTTACAGACTGGAATCTAATCGAGGGGCTCGGGGTGGTTTATATACAGAATAACAGATACCCGGGAGTGAGTTACAGGCTGGAATCTAATCGAGGGGTTCGGGGTGGTTTATATATAGAATAACAGATACCCGGGAGTGAGTTATAGACTGGATTCTAATCGAGGGGTTTGGGGTGGTTTATACATAGAATAACAGATACCCGGGAGTGAGTTACAGACTGGAATCTAATCGAGGGATTCGGAGTGGTTTATATATAGAATAACAGATACCCGGGAGTGAGTTGCAGACTGGAATCTAATCGAGGGGTTCGGGGTGGTTTATATGTAGAATAACAGATACCCGGGAGTGAGTTACAGACTGGAATCTAATCGAGGGGTTCGGGGTGGTTTATATATAGAATAACAGATACCCGGGAGTGAGTTACAGACTGGAATCTAATCGAGGGGTTCGGGATGGTTTATATACAGAATAACAGATACCCGGGAGTGAGTTACAGACTGGAATCTAATCGAGGGATTCGGGGTGGTTTATATATAGAATAACAGATACCCGGGAGTGAGTTACAGACTGGAATCTAATCGAGGGGTTCGGGGTGGTTTATATATAGAATAACAGATACCCGGGAGTGAGTTACAGACTGGAATCTAATCGAGGGGTTCGAGGTGGTTTATATATAGAATAACAGATACCCGGGAGTGAGTTACAGACTGGAATCTAATCGAGGGGTTCGGGGTGGTTTATATACAGAATAACAGATACCCAGGAGTGAGTTACAGACTGGAATCTAATCGAGGGGTTCGGGGTGGTTTATAGAGAGAAACAGATACCCGGGAGTGAGTTACAGACTGGAATCTAATCGAGGGGTTCAGGGTGGTTTATATATAGAGTAACAGATACCCGGGAGTGAGTTACAGACTGGAATCTAATCGAGGGGTTCGGGGTGGTTTATATATAGAATAACAGATACCCGGGAGTGAGTTACAGACTGGAATCTAATCGAGGGGTTCGGGGTGGTTTATATATAGAATAACAGATACCCGGGAGTGAGTTACAGACTGGAATCTAATCGAGGGGTTCGGGGTGGTTTATATACAGAATAACAGATACCCGGGAGTGAGTTACAGACTGGAATCTAATCGAGGGGTTCGGGGTGGTTTATAGAGAGAAACAGATACCCGGGAGTGAGTTACAGACTGGAATCTAATCGAGGGGTTCAGGGTGGTTTATATATAGAGTAACAGATACCCGGGAGTGAGTTACAGACTGGAATCTAATCGAGGGGTTTTGGGTGGTTTATATACAGAATAACAGATACCCGTGAGTGAGTTACAGACTGGAATCTAATCGAGGAGCTCGGGGTGGTTTATATGTAGAATAACAGATACCCGGGAGTGAGTTACAGACTGGAATCTAATCCAGGGGTTCGGGATGGTTTATATATAGAGAAACAGATACCCGGGAGTGAGTTACAGACTGGAATCTAATCGAGGGGTTCGGGGTGGTTTATATATAGAATAACAGATACCCGGGAGTGAGTTACAGACTGGAATCTAATCGAGGGGTTCGGGGTGGTTTATATATAGAATAACAGATACCCGGGAGTGAGTTACAGACTGGAATCTAATCGAGGGGTTCGGGGTGGTTTATATATAGAATAACAGATACCCGGGAGTGAGTTACAGACTGGAATCTAATCGAGGGGTTCGGGGTGGTTTATATACAGAATAACAGATACCCGTGAGTGAGTTACAGACTGGAATCTAATCGAGGGGTTCGGGGTGGTTTATAGAGAGAAACAGATACCCGGGAGTGAGTTACAGACTGGAATCTAATCGAGGGGTTCAGGGTGGTTTATATATAGAGTAACAGATACCCGGGAGTGAGTTACAGACTGGAATCTAATCGAGGGGTTTTGGGTGGTTTATATACAGAATAACAGATACCCGTGAGTGAGTTACAGACTGGAATCTAATCGAGGAGCTCGGGGTGGTTTATATGTAGAATAACAGATACCCGGGAGTGAGTTACAGACTGGAATCTAATCCAGGGGTTCGGGATGGTTTATATATAGAGTAACAGATACCCGGGAGTGAGTTACAGACTGGAATCTAATCGAGGGGTTCGGGGTGGTTTATATACAGAATAACAGATACCCGGGAGTGAGTTACAGACTGGAATCTAATCGAGGGGTTCGGGGTGGTTTATATATAGAGTAACAGATTCCCGGGAAAGAGTTACAGACTGGAATCTAATCGAGGGGTTCGGGGTGGTCATTATATAGAATAACAGATACCCGGGAGTGAGTTACAGACTGGAATCTAATCGAGGGATTTGGGGTGGTTTATATAAAGAATAACAGATACCCGGGAGTGAGTTACAGACTGGAATCTAATCGAGGGGTTCGGGGTGGTCTATATATAGAATAACAGATACCCAGGAGTGAGTTACAGACTGGAATCTAATCGAGGGATTCGGGGTGGTTTATATATAGAATAACATACCCGGGAGTGAGTTACAGACTGGAATCTAATCGAGGGATTCGGGGTGGTTTATATATACAATAACAGAGACCCGGGAGTGATTTACAGACTGGAATCTAATCGAGGGGTTCGTGATGGTTTATATATAGGGTAACAGATACCCGGGAGTGAGTTACAGACTGGAATCTAATCGAGGGGTTCAGGGTGGTTTATATATAGAATAACAGATACCCGGGAGTGAGTTACAGACTGGAATCTAATCGAGGGGTTCAGGGTGGTTTATATATAGAATAACAGATACCCGGGAGTGAGTTACAGACTGGATTCTAATCGAGGGGTTTGGGGTGGTTTATACATAGAATAACAGATACCCGGGAGTGAGTTACAGACTGGAATCTAATCGAGGGATTCGGGGTGGTTTATATACAGAATAACAGATACCCGGGAGTGAGTTACAGACTGGAATCTAATCGAGGGGTTCGGGGCGGTTTATATGTAGAATAACAGATACCAGGGAGTGAGTTACAGACTGGAATCTAATCGAGGGGTTTGGGGTGGTTTATATATAGAATAACAGATACCCGGGAGTGAGTTACAGACTGGAATCTAATCGAGGGGTTCGGGATGGTTTATATACAGAATAACAGATACCCGGGAGTGAGTTACAGACTGGAATCTAATCGAGGGATTCGGGCTGGTTTATATATACAATAACAGATACCCGGGAGTGAGTTACAGACTGGAATCTAATCGAGGGGTTCGGGGTGGTTTATATAGACAATAACAGACACCCGGGAGTGAGTTACAGACTGGAATCTAATTGAGGGGTTCAGGGTGGTTTATATATAGAATAACAGATACCCGGGAGTGAGTTACAGACTGGAATCTAATCGAGGGGTTCGGGGTGGTTTATATATCGAATAACCGATACTCGGGAGTGAGTTACAGACTGGAATCTAATCGAGGGGTTCAGGGTGGTTTATATATAGAGTAACAGATACCCGGGAGTGAGTTACAGACTGGAATCTAATCGAGGGGTTTTGGGTGGTTTATATACAGAATAACAGATACCCGTGAGTGAGTTACAGACTGGAATCTAATCGAGGAGCTCGGGGTGGTTTATATGTAGAATAACAGATACCCGGGAGTGAGTTACAGACTGGAATCTAATCCAGGGGTTCGGGATGGTTTATATATAGAGAAACAGATACCCGGGAGTGAGTTACAGACTGGAATCTAATCGAGGGGTTCGGGGTGGTTTATATATAGAATAACAGATACCCGGGAGTGAGTTACAGACTGGAATCTAATCGAGGGGTTCGGGGTGGTTTATATATAGAATAACAGATACCCGGGAGTGAGTTACAGACTGGAATCTAATCGAGGGGTTCGGGGTGGTTTATATATAGAATAACAGATACCCGGGAGTGAGTTACAGACTGGAATCTAATCGAGGGGTTCGGGGTGGTTTATATACAGAATAACAGATACCCGGGAGTGAGTTACAGACTGGAATCTAATCGAGGGGTTCGGGGTGGTTTATAGAGAGAAACAGATACCCGGGAGTGAGTTACAGACTGGAATCTAATCGAGGGGTTCAGGGTGGTTTATATATAGAGTAACAGATACCCGGGAGTGAGTTACAGACTGGAATCTAATCGAGGGGTTTTGGGTGGTTTATATACAGAATAACAGATACCCGTGAGTGAGTTACAGACTGGAATCTAATCGAGGAGCTCGGGGTGGTTTATATGTAGAATAACAGATACCCGGGAGTGAGTTACAGACTGGAATCTAATCCAGGGGTTCGGGATGGTTTATATATAGAGTAACAGATACCCGGGAGTGAGTTACAGACTGGAATCTAATCGAGGGGTTCGGGGTGGTTTATATATAGAATAACAGATACCCGGGAGTGAGTTACAGACTGGAATCTAATCGAGGGGTTCGGGGTGGTTTATATATAGAGTAACAGATTCCCGGGAAAGAGTTACAGACTGGAATCTAATCGAGGGGTTCGGGGTGGTCTATATATAGAATAACAGATACCCGGGAGTGAGTTACAGACTGGAATCTAATCGAGGGATTTGGGGTGGTTTATATAAAGAATAACAGATACCCGGGAGTGAGTTACAGACTGGAATCTAATCGAGGGGTTCGGGGTGGTCTATATATAGAATAACAGATACCCAGGAGTGAGTTACAGACTGGAATCTAATCGAGGGATTCGGGGTGGTTTATATATAGAATAACATACCCGGGAGTGAGTTACAGACTGGAATCTAATCGAGGGATTCGGGGTGGTTTATATATACAATAACAGAGACCCGGGAGTGATTTACAGACTGGAATCTAATCGAGGGGTTCGTGATGGTTTATATATAGGGTAACAGATACCCGGGAGTGAGTTACAGACTGGAATCTAATCGAGGGGTTCAGGGTGGTTTATATATAGAATAACAGATACCCGGGAGTGAGTTACAGACTGGAATCTAATCGAGGGGTTCAGGGTGGTTTATATATAGAATAACAGATACCCGGGAGTGAGTTACAGACTGGATTCTAATCGAGGGGTTTGGGGTGGTTTATACATAGAATAACAGATACCCGGGAGTGAGTTACAGACTGGAATCTAATCGAGGGATTCGGGGTGGTTTATATACAGAATAACAGATACCCGGGAGTGAGTTACAGACTGGAATCTAATCGAGGGGTTCGGGGCGGTTTATATGTAGAATAACAGATACCAGGGAGTGAGTTACAGACTGGAATCTAATCGAGGGATTCGGGGTGGTTTATATATAGAATAACATACCCGGGAGTGAGTTACAGACTGGAATCTAATCGAGGGATTCGGGGTGGTTTATATATACAATAACAGAGACCCGGGAGTGATTTACAGACTGGAATCTAATCGAGGGGTTCGTGATGGTTTATATATAGGGTAACAGATACCCGGGAGTGAGTTACAGACTGGAATCTAATCGAGGGGTTCAGGGTGGTTTATATATAGAATAACAGATACCCGGGAGTGAGTTACAGACTGGAATCTAATCGAGGGGTTCAGGGTGGTTTATATATAGAATAACAGATACCCGGGAGTGAGTTACAGACTGGATTCTAATCGAGGGGTTTGGGGTGGTTTATACATAGAATAACAGATACCCGGGAGTGAGTTACAGACTGGAATCTAATCGAGGGATTCGGGGTGGTTTATATACAGAATAACAGATACCCGGGAGTGAGTTACAGACTGGAATCTAATCGAGGGGTTCGGGGCGGTTTATATGTAGAATAACAGATACCAGGGAGTGAGTTACAGACTGGAATCTAATCGAGGGGTTTGGGGTGGTTTATATATAGAATAACAGATACCCGGGAGTGAGTTACAGACTGGAATCTAATCGAGGGGTTCGGGATGGTTTATATACAGAATAACAGATACCCGGGAGTGAGTTACAGACTGGAATCTAATCGAGGGATTCGGGCTGGTTTATATATACAATAACAGATACCCGGGAGTGAGTTACAGACTGGAATCTAATCGAGGGGTTCGGGGTGGTTTATATAGACAATAACAGACACCCGGGAGTGAGTTACAGACTGGAATCTAATTGAGGGGTTCAGGGTGGTTTATATATAGAATAACAGATACCCGGGAGTGAGTTACAGACTGGAATCTAATCGAGGGGTTCGGGGTGGTTTATATATCGAATAACCGATACTCGGGAGTGAGTTACAGACTGGAATCTAATCGAGGGGTTCAGGGTGGTTTATATATAGAGTAACAGATACCCGGGAGTGAGTTACAGACTGGAATCTAATCGAGGGGTTTTGGGTGGTTTATATACAGAATAACAGATACCCGTGAGTGAGTTACAGACTGGAATCTAATCGAGGAGCTCGGGGTGGTTTATATGTAGAATAACAGATACCCGGGAGTGAGTTACAGACTGGAATCTAATCGAGGGGTTCGGGGTGGTTTATATATAGAATAACAGATACCCGGGAGTGAGTTACAGACTGGAATCTAATCGAGGGGTTCGGGGTGGTTTATATATAGAATAACAGATACCCGGGAGTGAGTTACAGACTGGAATCTAATCGAGGGGTTCGGGGTGGTTTATATACAGAATAACAGATACCCGTGAGTGAGTTACAGACTGGAATCTAATCGAGGGGTTCGGGGTGGTTTATAGAGAGAAACAGATACCCGGGAGTGAGTTACAGACTGGAATCTAATCGAGGGGTTCAGGGTGGTTTATATATAGAGTAACAGATACCCGGGAGTGAGTTACAGACTGGAATCTAATCGAGGGGTTTTGGGTGGTTTATATACAGAATAACAGATACCCGTGAGTGAGTTACAGACTGGAATCTAATCGAGGAGCTCGGGGTGGTTTATATGTAGAATAACAGATACCCGGGAGTGAGTTACAGACTGGAATCTAATCCAGGGGTTCGGGATGGTTTATATATAGAGTAACAGATACCCGGGAGTGAGTTACAGACTGGAATCTAATCGAGGGGTTCGGGGTGGTTTATATATAGAATAACAGATACCCGGGAGTGAGTTACAGACTGGAATCTAATCGAGGGGTTCGGGGTGGTTTATATATAGAGTAACAGATTCCCGGGAAAGAGTTACAGACTGGAATCTAATCGAGGGGTTCGGGGTGGTCATTATATAGAATAACAGATACCCGGGAGTGAGTTACAGACTGGAATCTAATCGAGGGATTTGGGGTGGTTTATATAAAGAATAACAGATACCCGGGAGTGAGTTACAGACTGGAATCTAATCGAGGGGTTCGGGGTGGTCTATATATAGAATAACAGATACCCAGGAGTGAGTTACAGACTGGAATCTAATCGAGGGATTCGGGGTGGTTTATATATAGAATAACATACCCGGGAGTGAGTTACAGACTGGAATCTAATCGAGGGATTCGGGGTGGTTTATATATACAATAACAGAGACCCGGGAGTGATTTACAGACTGGAATCTAATCGAGGGGTTCGTGATGGTTTATATATAGGGTAACAGATACCCGGGAGTGAGTTACAGACTGGAATCTAATCGAGGGGTTCAGGGTGGTTTATATATAGAATAACAGATACCCGGGAGTGAGTTACAGACTGGAATCTAATCGAGGGGTTCAGGGTGGTTTATATATAGAATAACAGATACCCGGGAGTGAGTTACAGACTGGATTCTAATCGAGGGGTTTGGGGTGGTTTATACATAGAATAACAGATACCCGGGAGTGAGTTACAGACTGGAATCTAATCGAGGGATTCGGGGTGGTTTATATACAGAATAACAGATACCCGGGAGTGAGTTACAGACTGGAATCTAATCGAGGGGTTCGGGGCGGTTTATATGTAGAATAACAGATACCAGGGAGTGAGTTACAGACTGGAATCTAATCGAGGGGTTTGGGGTGGTTTATATATAGAATAACAGATACCCGGGAGTGAGTTACAGACTGGAATCTAATCGAGGGGTTCGGGATGGTTTATATACAGAATAACAGATACCCGGGAGTGAGTTACAGACTGGAATCTAATCGAGGGATTCGGGCTGGTTTATATATACAATAACAGATACCCGGGAGTGAGTTACAGACTGGAATCTAATCGAGGGGTTCGGGGTGGTTTATATAGACAATAACAGACACCCGGGAGTGAGTTACAGACTGGAATCTAATTGAGGGGTTCAGGGTGGTTTATATATAGAATAACAGATACCCGGGAGTGAGTTACAGACTGGAATCTAATCGAGGGGTTCGGGGTGGTTTATATATCGAATAACCGATACTCGGGAGTGAGTTACAGACTGGAATCTAATCGAGGGGTTCAGGGTGGTTTATATATAGAGTAACAGATACCCGGGAGTGAGTTACAGACTGGAATCTAATCGAGGGGTTTTGGGTGGTTTATATACAGAATAACAGATACCCGTGAGTGAGTTACAGACTGGAATCTAATCGAGGAGCTCGGGGTGGTTTATATGTAGAATAACAGATACCCGGGAGTGAGTTACAGACTGGAATCTAATCCAGGGGTTCGGGATGGTTTATATATAGAGAAACAGATACCCGGGAGTGAGTTACAGACTGGAATCTAATCGAGGGGTTCGGGGTGGTTTATATATAGAATAACAGATACCCGGGAGTGAGTTACAGACTGGAATCTAATCGAGGGGTTCGGGGTGGTTTATATATAGAATAACAGATACCCGGGAGTGAGTTACAGACTGGAATCTAATCGAGGGGTTCGGGGTGGTTTATATATAGAATAACAGATACCCGGGAGTGAGTTACAGACTGGAATCTAATCGAGGGGTTCGGGGTGGTTTATATACAGAATAACAGATACCCGGGAGTGAGTTACAGACTGGAATCTAATCGAGGGGTTCGGGGTGGTTTATAGAGAGAAACAGATACCCGGGAGTGAGTTACAGACTGGAATCTAATCGAGGGGTTCAGGGTGGTTTATATATAGAGTAACAGATACCCGGGAGTGAGTTACAGACTGGAATCTAATCGAGGGGTTTTGGGTGGTTTATATACAGAATAACAGATACCCGTGAGTGAGTTACAGACTGGAATCTAATCGAGGAGCTCGGGGTGGTTTATATGTAGAATAACAGATACCCGGGAGTGAGTTACAGACTGGAATCTAATCCAGGGGTTCGGGATGGTTTATATATAGAGTAACAGATACCCGGGAGTGAGTTACAGACTGGAATCTAATCGAGGGGTTCGGGGTGGTTTATATATAGAATAACAGATACCCGGGAGTGAGTTACAGACTGGAATCTAATCGAGGGGTTCGAGGTGGTTTATATATAGAATAACAGATACCCGGGAGTGAGTTACAGACTGGAATCTAATCGAGGGGTTCGGGGTGGTTTATATACAGAATAACAGATACCCGTGAGTGAGTTACAGACTGGAATCTAATCGAGGAGCTTGGGGTGGTTTATATGTAGAATAACAGATACCCGGGAGTGAGTTACAGACTGGAATCTAATCCAGGGGTTCGGGATGGTTTATATATAGAGTAACAGATACCCGGGAGTGAGTTACAGACTGGAATCTAATCGAGGGGTTCGGGGTGGTTTATATATAGAATAACAGATACCCGGGAGTGAGTTACAGACTGGAATCTAATCGAGGGGTTCGGGGTGGTTTCTATATAGAATAACAGATACCCGGGAGTGAGTTACAGACTGGAATCTAATCGAGGGGTTCGGGTGGTTTATATCTAGAATAACAGATACCCGGGAGTGAGTTACAGACTGGAATCGAATCGAGGGATTCGGGATGGTTTATATATAGAATAACAGATACCCGGGAGTGGGTGACAGATTGGAATCTAATCCAGGGGTTCAGGGTGGTTTATATAGAGAGTAACAGATACCCGGGAGTGAGTTACAGACTGGAATCTAATCGAGGGATTCGGGATGGTTTATATATAGAGTAACAGATACCCGGGAGTGAGTTACAGACTGGAATCTAATCGAGGGGTTTGGGGTGGTTTATATACAGAATAACAGATACCCGGGAGTGAGTTACAGACTGGAATCTAATCGAGGAGCTCGGGGTGGTTTATATATAGAATAACAGATACCCGGGAGTGAGTTACAGACTGGAATCTAATCCAGGGGTTCGGGATGGTTTATATATAGAATAACAGATACCCGTGAGTGAGTTACAGACTGGAATCTAATCGAGGGATTCGGGGTGGTTTATATATAGAATAACAGATACCCGGGAGTGAGTTACAGACTGGAATCTAATCGAGGGGCTCGGGGTGGTTTATATACAGAATAACAGATACCCGGGAGTGAGTTACAGGCTGGAATCTAATCGAGGGGTTCGGGGTGGTTTATATATAGAATAACAGATACCCGGGAGTGAGTTATAGACTGGATTCTAATCGAGGGGTTTGGGGTGGTTTATACATAGAATAACAGATACCCGGGAGTGAGTTACAGACTGGAATCTAATCGAGGGATTCGGAGTGGTTTATATATAGAATAACAGATACCCGGGAGTGAGTTGCAGACTGGAATCTAATCGAGGGGTTCGGGGTGGTTTATATGTAGAATAACAGATACCCGGGAGTGAGTTACAGACTGGAATCTAATCGAGGGGTTCGGGGTGGTTTATATATAGAATAACAGATACCCGGGAGTGAGTTACAGACTGGAATCTAATCGAGGGGTTCGGGATGGTTTATATACAGAATAACAGATACCCGGGAGTGAGTTACAGACTGGAATCTAATCGAGGGATTCGGGGTGGTTTATATATAGAATAACAGATACCCGGGAGTGAGTTACAGACTGGAATCTAATCGAGGGGTTCGGGGTGGTTTATATATAGAATAACAGATACCCGGGAGTGAGTTACAGACTGGAATCTAATCGAGGGGTTCGAGGTGGTTTATATATAGAATAACAGATACCCGGGAGTGAGTTACAGACTGGAATCTAATCGAGGGGTTCGGGGTGGTTTATATACAGAATAACAGATACCCGGGAGTGAGTTACAGACTGGAATCTAATCGAGGGGTTCGGGGTGGTTTATAGAGAGAAACAGATACCCGGGAGTGAGTTACAGACTGGAATCTAATCGAGGGGTTCAGGGTGGTTTATATATAGAGTAACAGATACCCGGGAGTGAGTTACAGACTGGAATCTAATCGAGGGGTTCGGGGTGGTTTATATATAGAATAACAGATACCCGGGAGTGAGTTACAGACTGGAATCTAATCGAGGGGTTCGGGGTGGTTTATATATAGAATAACAGATACCCGGGAGTGAGTTACAGACTGGAATCTAATCGAGGGGTTCGGGGTGGTTTATATACAGAATAACAGATACCCGGGAGTGAGTTACAGACTGGAATCTAATCGAGGGGTTCGGGGTGGTTTATAGAGAGAAACAGATACCCGGGAGTGAGTTACAGACTGGAATCTAATCGAGGGGTTCAGGGTGGTTTATATATAGAGTAACAGATACCCGGGAGTGAGTTACAGACTGGAATCTAATCGAGGGGTTTTGGGTGGTTTATATACAGAATAACAGATACCCGTGAGTGAGTTACAGACTGGAATCTAATCGAGGAGCTCGGGGTGGTTTATATGTAGAATAACAGATACCCGGGAGTGAGTTACAGACTGGAATCTAATCCAGGGGTTCGGGATGGTTTATATATAGAGAAACAGATACCCGGGAGTGAGTTACAGACTGGAATCTAATCGAGGGGTTCGGGGTGGTTTATATATAGAATAACAGATACCCGGGAGTGAGTTACAGACTGGAATCTAATCGAGGGGTTCGGGGTGGTTTATATATAGAATAACAGATACCCGGGAGTGAGTTACAGACTGGAATCTAATCGAGGGGTTCGGGGTGGTTTATATATAGAATAACAGATACCCGGGAGTGAGTTACAGACTGGAATCTAATCGAGGGGTTCGGGGTGGTTTATATACAGAATAACAGATACCCGTGAGTGAGTTACAGACTGGAATCTAATCGAGGGGTTCGGGGTGGTTTATAGAGAGAAACAGATACCCGGGAGTGAGTTACAGACTGGAATCTAATCGAGGGGTTCAGGGTGGTTTATATATAGAGTAACAGATACCCGGGAGTGAGTTACAGACTGGAATCTAATCGAGGGGTTTTGGGTGGTTTATATACAGAATAACAGATACCCGTGAGTGAGTTACAGACTGGAATCTAATCGAGGAGCTCGGGGTGGTTTATATGTAGAATAACAGATACCCGGGAGTGAGTTACAGACTGGAATCTAATCCAGGGGTTCGGGATGGTTTATATATAGAGTAACAGATACCCGGGAGTGAGTTACAGACTGGAATCTAATCGAGGGGTTCGGGGTGGTTTATATACAGAATAACAGATACCCGGGAGTGAGTTACAGACTGGAATCTAATCGAGGGGTTCGGGGTGGTTTATATATAGAGTAACAGATTCCCGGGAAAGAGTTACAGACTGGAATCTAATCGAGGGGTTCGGGGTGGTCATTATATAGAATAACAGATACCCGGGAGTGAGTTACAGACTGGAATCTAATCGAGGGATTTGGGGTGGTTTATATAAAGAATAACAGATACCCGGGAGTGAGTTACAGACTGGAATCTAATCGAGGGGTTCGGGGTGGTCTATATATAGAATAACAGATACCCAGGAGTGAGTTACAGACTGGAATCTAATCGAGGGATTCGGGGTGGTTTATATATAGAATAACATACCCGGGAGTGAGTTACAGACTGGAATCTAATCGAGGGATTCGGGGTGGTTTATATATACAATAACAGAGACCCGGGAGTGATTTACAGACTGGAATCTAATCGAGGGGTTCGTGATGGTTTATATATAGGGTAACAGATACCCGGGAGTGAGTTACAGACTGGAATCTAATCGAGGGGTTCAGGGTGGTTTATATATAGAATAACAGATACCCGGGAGTGAGTTACAGACTGGAATCTAATCGAGGGGTTCAGGGTGGTTTATATATAGAATAACAGATACCCGGGAGTGAGTTACAGACTGGATTCTAATCGAGGGGTTTGGGGTGGTTTATACATAGAATAACAGATACCCGGGAGTGAGTTACAGACTGGAATCTAATCGAGGGATTCGGGGTGGTTTATATACAGAATAACAGATACCCGGGAGTGAGTTACAGACTGGAATCTAATCGAGGGGTTCGGGGCGGTTTATATGTAGAATAACAGATACCAGGGAGTGAGTTACAGACTGGAATCTAATCGAGGGGTTTGGGGTGGTTTATATATAGAATAACAGATACCCGGGAGTGAGTTACAGACTGGAATCTAATCGAGGGGTTCGGGATGGTTTATATACAGAATAACAGATACCCGGGAGTGAGTTACAGACTGGAATCTAATCGAGGGATTCGGGCTGGTTTATATATACAATAACAGATACCCGGGAGTGAGTTACAGACTGGAATCTAATCGAGGGGTTCGGGGTGGTTTATATAGACAATAACAGACACCCGGGAGTGAGTTACAGACTGGAATCTAATTGAGGGGTTCAGGGTGGTTTATATATAGAATAACAGATACCCGGGAGTGAGTTACAGACTGGAATCTAATCGAGGGGTTCGGGGTGGTTTATATATCGAATAACCGATACTCGGGAGTGAGTTACAGACTGGAATCTAATCGAGGGGTTCAGGGTGGTTTATATATAGAGTAACAGATACCCGGGAGTGAGTTACAGACTGGAATCTAATCGAGGGGTTTTGGGTGGTTTATATACAGAATAACAGATACCCGTGAGTGAGTTACAGACTGGAATCTAATCGAGGAGCTCGGGGTGGTTTATATGTAGAATAACAGATACCCGGGAGTGAGTTACAGACTGGAATCTAATCCAGGGGTTCGGGATGGTTTATATATAGAGAAACAGATACCCGGGAGTGAGTTACAGACTGGAATCTAATCGAGGGGTTCGGGGTGGTTTATATATAGAATAACAGATACCCGGGAGTGAGTTACAGACTGGAATCTAATCGAGGGGTTCGGGGTGGTTTATATATAGAATAACAGATACCCGGGAGTGAGTTACAGACTGGAATCTAATCGAGGGGTTCGGGGTGGTTTATATATAGAATAACAGATACCCGGGAGTGAGTTACAGACTGGAATCTAATCGAGGGGTTCGGGGTGGTTTATATACAGAATAACAGATACCCGGGAGTGAGTTACAGACTGGAATCTAATCGAGGGGTTCGGGGTGGTTTATAGAGAGAAACAGATACCCGGGAGTGAGTTACAGACTGGAATCTAATCGAGGGGTTCAGGGTGGTTTATATATAGAGTAACAGATACCCGGGAGTGAGTTACAGACTGGAATCTAATCGAGGGGTTTTGGGTGGTTTATATACAGAATAACAGATACCCGTGAGTGAGTTACAGACTGGAATCTAATCGAGGAGCTCGGGGTGGTTTATATGTAGAATAACAGATACCCGGGAGTGAGTTACAGACTGGAATCTAATCCAGGGGTTCGGGATGGTTTATATATAGAGTAACAGATACCCGGGAGTGAGTTACAGACTGGAATCTAATCGAGGGGTTCGGGGTGGTTTATATATAGAATAACAGATACCCGGGAGTGAGTTACAGACTGGAATCTAATCGAGGGGTTCGGGGTGGTTTATATATAGAGTAACAGATTCCCGGGAAAGAGTTACAGACTGGAATCTAATCGAGGGGTTCGGGGTGGTCTATATATAGAATAACAGATACCCGGGAGTGAGTTACAGACTGGAATCTAATCGAGGGATTTGGGGTGGTTTATATAAAGAATAACAGATACCCGGGAGTGAGTTACAGACTGGAATCTAATCGAGGGGTTCGGGGTGGTCTATATATAGAATAACAGATACCCAGGAGTGAGTTACAGACTGGAATCTAATCGAGGGATTCGGGGTGGTTTATATATAGAATAACATACCCGGGAGTGAGTTACAGACTGGAATCTAATCGAGGGATTCGGGGTGGTTTATATATACAATAACAGAGACCCGGGAGTGATTTACAGACTGGAATCTAATCGAGGGGTTCGTGATGGTTTATATATAGGGTAACAGATACCCGGGAGTGAGTTACAGACTGGAATCTAATCGAGGGGTTCAGGGTGGTTTATATATAGAATAACAGATACCCGGGAGTGAGTTACAGACTGGAATCTAATCGAGGGGTTCAGGGTGGTTTATATATAGAATAACAGATACCCGGGAGTGAGTTACAGACTGGATTCTAATCGAGGGGTTTGGGGTGGTTTATACATAGAATAACAGATACCCGGGAGTGAGTTACAGACTGGAATCTAATCGAGGGATTCGGGGTGGTTTATATACAGAATAACAGATACCCGGGAGTGAGTTACAGACTGGAATCTAATCGAGGGGTTCGGGGCGGTTTATATGTAGAATAACAGATACCAGGGAGTGAGTTACAGACTGGAATCTAATCGAGGGGTTTGGGGTGGTTTATATATAGAATAACAGATACCCGGGAGTGAGTTACAGACTGGAATCTAATCGAGGGGTTCGGGATGGTTTATATACAGAATAACAGATACCCGGGAGTGAGTTACAGACTGGAATCTAATCGAGGGATTCGGGCTGGTTTATATATACAATAACAGATACCCGGGAGTGAGTTACAGACTGGAATCTAATCGAGGGGTTCGGGGTGGTTTATATAGACAATAACAGACACCCGGGAGTGAGTTACAGACTGGAATCTAATTGAGGGGTTCAGGGTGGTTTATATATAGAATAACAGATACCCGTGAGTGAGTTACAGACTGGAATCTAATCGAGGAGCTCGGGGTGGTTTATATGTAGAATAACAGATACCCGGGAGTGAGTTACAGACTGGAATCTAATCGAGGGGTTCGGGGTGGTTTATATATAGAATAACAGATACCCGGGAGTGAGTTACAGACTGGAATCTAATCGAGGGGTTCGGGGTGGTTTATATATAGAATAACAGATACCCGGGAGTGAGTTACAGACTGGAATCTAATCGAGGGGTTCGGGGTGGTTTATATACAGAATAACAGATACCCGTGAGTGAGTTACAGACTGGAATCTAATCGAGGGGTTCGGGGTGGTTTATAGAGAGAAACAGATACCCGGGAGTGAGTTACAGACTGGAATCTAATCGAGGGGTTCAGGGTGGTTTATATATAGAGTAACAGATACCCGGGAGTGAGTTACAGACTGGAATCTAATCGAGGGGTTTTGGGTGGTTTATATACAGAATAACAGATACCCGTGAGTGAGTTACAGACTGGAATCTAATCGAGGAGCTCGGGGTGGTTTATATGTAGAATAACAGATACCCGGGAGTGAGTTACAGACTGGAATCTAATCCAGGGGTTCGGGATGGTTTATATATAGAGTAACAGATACCCGGGAGTGAGTTACAGACTGGAATCTAATCGAGGGGTTCGGGGTGGTTTATATATAGAATAACAGATACCCGGGAGTGAGTTACAGACTGGAATCTAATCGAGGGGTTCGGGGTGGTTTATATATAGAGTAACAGATTCCCGGGAAAGAGTTACAGACTGGAATCTAATCGAGGGGTTCGGGGTGGTCATTATATAGAATAACAGATACCCGGGAGTGAGTTACAGACTGGAATCTAATCGAGGGATTTGGGGTGGTTTATATAAAGAATAACAGATACCCGGGAGTGAGTTACAGACTGGAATCTAATCGAGGGGTTCGGGGTGGTCTATATATAGAATAACAGATACCCAGGAGTGAGTTACAGACTGGAATCTAATCGAGGGATTCGGGGTGGTTTATATATAGAATAACATACCCGGGAGTGAGTTACAGACTGGAATCTAATCGAGGGATTCGGGGTGGTTTATATATACAATAACAGAGACCCGGGAGTGATTTACAGACTGGAATCTAATCGAGGGGTTCGTGATGGTTTATATATAGGGTAACAGATACCCGGGAGTGAGTTACAGACTGGAATCTAATCGAGGGGTTCAGGGTGGTTTATATATAGAATAACAGATACCCGGGAGTGAGTTACAGACTGGAATCTAATCGAGGGGTTCAGGGTGGTTTATATATAGAATAACAGATACCCGGGAGTGAGTTACAGACTGGATTCTAATCGAGGGGTTTGGGGTGGTTTATACATAGAATAACAGATACCCGGGAGTGAGTTACAGACTGGAATCTAATCGAGGGATTCGGGGTGGTTTATATACAGAATAACAGATACCCGGGAGTGAGTTACAGACTGGAATCTAATCGAGGGGTTCGGGGCGGTTTATATGTAGAATAACAGATACCAGGGAGTGAGTTACAGACTGGAATCTAATCGAGGGGTTTGGGGTGGTTTATATATAGAATAACAGATACCCGGGAGTGAGTTACAGACTGGAATCTAATCGAGGGGTTCGGGATGGTTTATATACAGAATAACAGATACCCGGGAGTGAGTTACAGACTGGAATCTAATCGAGGGATTCGGGCTGGTTTATATATACAATAACAGATACCCGGGAGTGAGTTACAGACTGGAATCTAATCGAGGGGTTCGGGGTGGTTTATATAGACAATAACAGACACCCGGGAGTGAGTTACAGACTGGAATCTAATTGAGGGGTTCAGGGTGGTTTATATATAGAATAACAGATACCCGGGAGTGAGTTACAGACTGGAATCTAATCGAGGGGTTCGGGGTGGTTTATATATCGAATAACCGATACTCGGGAGTGAGTTACAGACTGGAATCTAATCGAGGGGTTCAGGGTGGTTTATATATAGAGTAACAGATACCCGGGAGTGAGTTACAGACTGGAATCTAATCGAGGGGTTTTGGGTGGTTTATATACAGAATAACAGATACCCGTGAGTGAGTTACAGACTGGAATCTAATCGAGGAGCTCGGGGTGGTTTATATGTAGAATAACAGATACCCGGGAGTGAGTTACAGACTGGAATCTAATCCAGGGGTTCGGGATGGTTTATATATAGAGAAACAGATACCCGGGAGTGAGTTACAGACTGGAATCTAATCGAGGGGTTCGGGGTGGTTTATATATAGAATAACAGATACCCGGGAGTGAGTTACAGACTGGAATCTAATCGAGGGGTTCGGGGTGGTTTATATATAGAATAACAGATACCCGGGAGTGAGTTACAGACTGGAATCTAATCGAGGGGTTCGGGGTGGTTTATATATAGAATAACAGATACCCGGGAGTGAGTTACAGACTGGAATCTAATCGAGGGGTTCGGGGTGGTTTATATACAGAATAACAGATACCCGGGAGTGAGTTACAGACTGGAATCTAATCGAGGGGTTCGGGGTGGTTTATAGAGAGAAACAGATACCCGGGAGTGAGTTACAGACTGGAATCTAATCGAGGGGTTCAGGGTGGTTTATATATAGAGTAACAGATACCCGGGAGTGAGTTACAGACTGGAATCTAATCGAGGGGTTTTGGGTGGTTTATATACAGAATAACAGATACCCGTGAGTGAGTTACAGACTGGAATCTAATCGAGGAGCTCGGGGTGGTTTATATGTAGAATAACAGATACCCGGGAGTGAGTTACAGACTGGAATCTAATCCAGGGGTTCGGGATGGTTTATATATAGAGTAACAGATACCCGGGAGTGAGTTACAGACTGGAATCTAATCGAGGGGTTCGGGGTGGTTTATATATAGAATAACAGATACCCGGGAGTGAGTTACAGACTGGAATCTAATCGAGGGGTTCGGGGTGGTTTATATATAGAGTAACAGATTCCCGGGAAAGAGTTACAGACTGGAATCTAATCGAGGGGTTCGGGGTGGTCTATATATAGAATAACAGATACCCGGGAGTGAGTTACAGACTGGAATCTAATCGAGGGATTTGGGGTGGTTTATATAAAGAATAACAGATACCCGGGAGTGAGTTACAGACTGGAATCTAATCGAGGGGTTCGGGGTGGTCTATATATAGAATAACAGATACCCAGGAGTGAGTTACAGACTGGAATCTAATCGAGGGATTCGGGGTGGTTTATATATAGAATAACATACCCGGGAGTGAGTTACAGACTGGAATCTAATCGAGGGATTCGGGGTGGTTTATATATACAATAACAGAGACCCGGGAGTGATTTACAGACTGGA